>NC_026004.2:12610158-12794461 GCF_000442705.2 Elaeis guineensis | reverse complement strand
GGAAAAAGAGGGAGAGAGAGAGAAAGAGAGAGAGAGAGAGGAAGAGGGAGAGGAGGGCCGGGCCAAGGGAAGGGGAGGCCGGGGCCCACCGTCGGGGCGCGCAGCCCGCCGTCGGTCCTCTGACGCTGGCGGCCAAGAAAAAAAAGAGGAAGAGAGAGAGAGAGAGAGAGAGGAAGAGGAGAGGAGGAGGGGCTGGCCAAGGGAAGGGGACCAGTGGGGGGCCGCCGTCGGGGCGCATGGGCCGCCGTTGGCCGTCTGTCGCCGGCGGCCAAGAAAAAAAGAGGGAGAGAGAGGAAGAGAGAAAGAGAGGAAGAGGGAGAGGAGGAGGGCCGGCCAAGGGAAGGGACGTTGGAAATAGTGTCCCAAAGCCAATCGTCAGTCTATTGATGGTTGTGCTCATTTTTTTTGTATATGTACATGAATTATGAATTAATAAAAATTATTTTGATATTTTTCATCATAAAATATTTCATCTTCTAATGAAACTCCTATGTTGTGGTGAAGTCCTTAGGACTATTTAGACTCGACAAAGGAGGATTTGCCGTTTAGTCCTTTAAATCTGTTCGTGACCAAATGATACGTTGTTACTAAGGACGATAACGTTTATCAAGCATAGGTCATTGTGTGCCATATAGGTTGGTTGTTCCTCTGACCAATGAGTGTGGAGACACTGGTATGGCATACAGGTGAGATGTAAGGGTACATCTGTACTGAACGTGACCGACTCCGAAACTATTTTTGCTGTCAAGATTTGCTCCGATGGAATATGGGTATAAATGTCCCTCCGACCTGAGACCGCCATGGTGACTTGCAAGCAACTCACTGCACTTAGGCACTGGACTACCTGAATTTTTAATTCAGTGACGGAAGGCTGCTGGGTGTAGTCAAGTACTTGACTTGTCGGTGCATGTGTCAAGATAGAATTGACCACTCCAGTTTAGGAGCTGTGGACAGTCGTATTTCAATTTAGCAAAACCTTGATCAGGGTTAGTTCTTGTGAGGAGTCACAGGACTGTTTGAGTTGAGCACTGATTCGGATGATCTGATCAGGGTTGACAGTTTTAAACCTGAGTCGTCCTAAACACAGGGGTCAAAAGGATGAATTATATAGTAACCATATTCATGTAGGTTCTGAGTGTTGCGATTGTGACTATTCGATCCTATCCGGACGTCGGGTACCATTGCTAGATGGTCACTTTGATTAGTACAAGAATTGGTTCCTGTGCTACGGCTTAGGTTCGATTAGAGGTTCCTATCTGATCTGATGGTTGATGTAGAATCCTACATGTTTGAAACTCAGTGATCGAGAATCAGGATTCTCTGATCACGAGTTCCACACATTATGGTACGGGGGGTCAAGAGTCCCACTGGTTGGAACTTTTCGATCAGGATTACATATCGATGAATTCTGATGTCCGATTGCCCATCGGATTTGGATTCAGTATTTATGAGAAGTTTAATTAGTGATTTGATCGTTAATTAACTCAATTTGATTGAGTAATTATTTTTGGATCAAATCCAATTGAATTGGATTTAGTTGGGTTTGATCCGATTAGGTTAAGAGTTGACCTAATCGTCGAGATGGTTTGGTCCTTGATTTGATCAGGGGTTGGACTTAGTCAATTTTTGATTTGATTAGAATTTTGTTGAGCCTAATTAAGCCTAATTTAGTTGGATTTAAATTAGTCTAATTGGACCTAAATTATTTGATTCAATTAGGTTGGTTTAAATAATTAAACCACCTTGACCCAATCTCCATGCGCCACCTCACTTCCATTGCACCCATTTGAATTCATGAGAAAAAACTTCTCGTGAATTATTTTCTCATGCCAAGCCCTCTCCACGCCCCACTTTAATGTGCCATATGAATGGATAAGGATGATTGGTTGGCCATTCAAATTCAAAATAAAGTTTCAATTTAAATGGGCAATCAATCTTTGCACCTTATCCTTTTTTTTTACGTCCCATTTATTACATGAGAAAAAGTTTCTCATGAAATCACTCCATGCATAATTTAAGCCACACCTCATGCCTTTAGTGGATAAGGGATGAGTTGGTGTCCATTGAATTCAAAAATTTGATTTGAATTCAAATGTGCAATTACTCATCTTTATCCTTTCTTTTGGATAAGACGTTTGACGTGGTTATAAAGGAGGAGAAGAGTGGGGCGTGCAAGAAGAAGATTTTTGAAGAAAAATTCTGGGGCGTGAGAAGTCTTGTGCATGAGAAGGAAGTCCAAATCCTTCCAAGAGAAAAAGAAAGAAAAGTGGGTGCAAGGTTTCCGGTGAGTTTCCTAGAGTTTTAGCCTGAGGTTCGGGAAGTGAGAAAGTGAGCTACGAGTGTCATGAGCCCATAAAATTTCAGAAAAATCTTCAACATCCTCTCAAGCACGTCTGTTGATGATCTGGAGTATCTGAAGAATCGACAGACATCGATCGAAGGAGTTTGATCAGCATCAGCCGTCAAAAGGGCTCTACAACGAGCTAGCACTCGTGAGGAGTCGATCAGACCAGGAGCTTCGTGTGGATGATCCATAGAGGCCAGACACATTATGTGGCTGCATCACGATGATCAGACTCTCCGACGGTGATCAGATTACAGCGATCTACTACCCGCACAAAGGTATTGTGTTCTAAACATATTACAGTAAAGTGTTTACTGTTTGAATTTAAAATTTAAATTTAAATGAATACATACTATATATCATATTTAGATCCTAATATAGGATAAATTTATGTTAATTAATTAGATTAATTAATAATTTTTCACTGTAAAATCATAATTTTGAAAAAATTTTAAAATTACCATTTTATCCCTGCACTGAATTTTCCTCACAAATGGTATCAGAGTGGGTTCTTAGATATGATATATATATTTGCATGCGTAGATTAAGTTATAATTTAAAAATTTAAATTTAAAATTTAAAATTCAAAATTTAAAATTTGAATTTTGAAAGTTGTTCGAAATTTAAAATTTAAAAATTTGAAATTCAAAATTTGAATTTTTAATTTTGAAATTCAAAAATTCAAAATTCAAAATTCAAAAATTGAAATTAAAAATTTAAAATTTGAAATTTGGTTGAAATTTCAAATTTAAAATTCAAAATTCAAAATTTGAAATTCAAAATTTAAAAATTTAAAATTTATTTGAAATTTGAAATTCAAAATTTAAAATTTGAAATTTAAATTTGAAATTGATATATTTAGATATACTTGATCCCAGTAGCAAGTAATCGAATTGGGTTGGTTGCCATGGCCGTCCGGTCATAGGAGAAAAGTAAGGTTTAAAAGCCCTCTCCTCCCATTCGATGGGGTCTCCTATGGCGGTAGGGGTGCCGCTGTAATTATATCCCATGCAGATGAAGCAGCGAAAAGAATTAATTGTAAAGGTTCAATTGTGAAATTTATCATGAATGTGTTAGATTAGATCTAAAAGAATATTCATGATTTATTTTGATTGAGTTATTTTCTGTTATGTAATTAGCAATAGGATTGCTATTTATGAAATATGCTGATCTATTTGTGAAATGAGTCAACATATTTGGTGAACAGAAAATAAAATCTTTCACATTTGAAAATTATTTTCGAAATGCCAAACCCTGACCATCAGCCCAAATACTTAATTAAAAGAATTAAGTGTTGTCTAGTAGGTCTAGAATTGTGAATTAAAACCTAAGATAATTGCATAAACTTGTGGGTCAATGGGTTAGATGGATTAGGTCCATAATTGGGTTAGATCTAAGGTTAGCTTAAAGAAATGGACTAAATTAGAGTAATTGGTCAAATCTAATCAAAAGTTGAATTAGATTAGGTCAAGGATACTCTAGACTCAACTCCAATAGTTACAGTTGAATGGGTCCATATCTTTAACTAGACCAAGATGGACTTAATTCATGGCTACGCGGTGGAACACTATTTACTAAGTTGATTAAATTAAAACTAATAAACCGGTTGGTGTCTAAGATAAGTTTGGCAGTTTGACCAATGGTTTTTAAGCGAGAGCTACTCACAGTGATTCGATCTCTGATGAATTAATGGCTTATCCCCACCACTGATCTCACTTACCTGGCCAACCTGGTGAATTAGATTTTGATTAGATCACTTGGTGATTAGGGCTCACCCATGTCATTAGGTAAATCAGTTTGACTGATTTAAGTGCTCCTAATGCCAACTTTAATTAAATCTTTTTTAATCTGACTTGATGAAGTCAGTGGGAGGATTGAAATTGGCTGGATATTTTCTTCTCATCTATCTTTTAATACAATCTTCAAAATTATTAGGTCCCTAAAAATGATTAAGTTATATTGATAACTAAGTCATAGCCTCCCATTAAGTGAGTGATAATGAGTCCATTAGTTTAATAATCATTGGAGGCCCAAAGGCCTGGTGCTTATTGACTAATGGAATTATCATTCATAATATGATAATTTGGTTTGAGTCTTTTTGATGGTGGTCAGGTTGGTCGGCCAAAGTCGGACCTGATCATTTATTGGTCGATTCATCAAATCAAATCATGTTAATGGTTGGATCTAACCAGATCTTTTTAGTGGAGGCCAAAGCCTACTGATTAGATTCTGAGGCAAAATCAATTACTAGAAGTTATTTAGAGAAACAACTGATTATGAACCTACCCATAGATGCATATGGGTTGACCAACCAAAGTTGGACTCGTGTGTAGTTTGTGTGGATTCTAGTACCCACTAAGGAATTAAAGTAATTCTTCGAATTGGAGGTTGAGGCTACCAGTTCATAAAAATACTGGAAGAAACTTTAGACTAAAGTCCAAGTCTTTAGTATTTATAATTTATGTACTAATAGAGGTCTAATTTTTCTTTATGTAGCTATGGCCACTACCCTGTCGTTCCGGTCATTATTAGATAATGACAAGCTCATGGGACCTAATTTCGATAGCTGGTATCGAAAATTAAAAATCATCCTTGAGCATGAGCGGATCCTTTATGTAGTAACGGATCTGGCACCTGAGGAGCCAGCCCTGAATGTTAGAGAGACGGTCTGAGATACTTATCAGAAGTGGCTCAACGACCGCACCACCGTTCGGTGCATAATGTTGGCCGCAATGAATGATGAGTTCAGCCGCAGGTTCGAAAATGCCCAGCCTCAGGAGATGCTTCAATTGTTGAACGACTCCTTTGGCACGCCTGACGACGTTGAAAGGCACAAAACTAGTTGTGCCATTTTCAATGCTCGGATGAGGGATGGAGACTCAGTCACTGATCATGTACTGTACATGATCGAAATGATTGAGCGCCTAAGTAAACTGGGTTTTCCCTTGCACGAGCAGCTCAGTAAGGATGCGATCCTTAATTCATTGCCCAAGTCCTTCCTCTCCTTCCTTACTCATTTTCGGATGACATAGCCTACAGTGAACTACCACGACTTGTTGGGGTTGCTGCAGAACTTTGAGAAGGATCACCAGCTCCATAAGGAGTCGGTGAATGTTGTGGAAGGTCTTCTTCTGGTCGTTGACCCTTTAAAAAAAAAGAAGAAGAACAAGAAGAAGAAGAATAAGAAGGTGCAGCTGCATGCTGGGATGTCTGCACAGGGTCAGACCAAAAAGTGCAAGCCTAACCAGAGCCAGGCGAAGTGCTTCTTTTGCAAGAAGCATGGGCACTGGAAGAGGAATTGTCCTCTATACATTGCCTCCCTGGACCCGAACAGGCCGAAGAAGAAGCAAGGTACTTATATGATAACACCTTGTAACTTTTTCATTTGTGATACTACTACCTGGATATTGGATACCGAAAGCTCTTATCATATTTGCAATTCGATGCAGGGTCTGCAGGTTAGTAGGAGATTTGATGAAGGCGAGAGGTTCTTGAACGTTGGAGATGGAAGCAAAGTTCCAGTTCTAGCATTAGGAATCATGAACCTTGTAATCAATTCTTGAAACGTAATTCTGAGTGAATGTCACTATTGTCCAAGTTTTTTATTAAATATTATTTTTGTAGGCCTTTTGACCATGAACGGTTATCAATTTTTAATAAAAGAAAATATTTGCAATATCATTTTGAATGGTGTTATAATGTTTGTTGGATAATTTAATAATGAAATTTACTTTCTATCACAACTTGTTAATGTGGTTCAAACCTCCGGTAAACGCCCTAGAATAGATAATGTGTCAGAAGTCTACCTTTGGCACTGTAGGCTAGGTCATATCAACAAGAACAGGATAAACAGGTTGGCTCAAGAAGAAATTCTTGAAGTAGGTGATTGTGAATCACTTCCAATCTGTGAGTCCTGTCTTCTTGATAAAATGATCAAGTCACCTTTTACTGAAAAAGATGAGCGAGCCAGTGAACTCTTGGCTCTGGTACATTCTGATGTATGTGGACCCATGAGCTCAAGTGCAAGAGGTGGATATTTCTACTTCATAACCTTCACAGAAGACCTATCAAGGTATGGGTATGTCTATTTAATGAAGCATAAGTCGAAGTCGTTTGAAATGTTCAAACTATTCTGAAATGAGGTAGAAAAATAAATTGGAAAGTGTATTAAAACTCTTCGATCTGATCGAGTAGGTGAATACCTTTTCAATGATTTTCTGACATATCTTGAGGAGAATGGGATTCTCTCTCAGTGGACACCTCCTGGAACACCACAGCATAATGGTATGTCTGAAAGGAAGAATCGGACCTTGTTGGACATGGTTCGATCCATGATGGAGTTTGCTGGTCTGCCGATCTCCCTCTGGGGATATGCGTTCGAATCGGCTTGTTACCTTCTAAATAGAGTTTCGAGTAAGTCTATAACCAAAATGCCATATGAGATATTGGTTTATGTCACAAATTGACATAAAAAGTATCAATTAATATCTAAATTATCTAACTTTATTAAAAAATTGATACTTGTTATTATATTTTGCAGAAGAAGAGGTCATCAATAGAAAGAACAAGGAAAGAGGATTCCAACGGTGTAAATTTTACGCAAAACGGAGTTAAATTGATCCAGAAATTGAAGAATGAAGAAAGAAGACTCAATTGGGTCAAACCCGAGTCAAATCAGGTCGAAATTGATCAAAAATCAATTGATTTGGTGATCTGGTTAACCGCCTGATCCACAGCAACAGGCACCTGGACCATGGACCCATCGGCGCACCATAAACCAGCCAATCAGCGAGTCTCGGCTCACCGCAATGCATTGCGAGCCCGATCCACGCGCGCGGTCTAGGGCTCATGAGGAAAAGAAGAAGGTCCGAAGGACAACCTGGTAACTTCACATCACTCGATGGTCCGATCTTCTCTGATCAAGATCCAACGCTCCACATTTTTGCGTCATCGGACAGCCACCATCGCAGCTGGTCAAGATCCAACCATAATCAAGGCAATTGCAAGAATCAATAAACACTAAGACAACACGGGATCCTTCTGCAGCGCGATCCAACAGACAAATCTTCCAGCGTCTTGATCGGACGGTCCGCGATGCATCCGACCTGATCCCATCTCTGCAGCGCGATCCAACGACAGCGCTTCACCCAGATCGTGATCCGACGGCCCAGAATCGCTTTCGGCTTGATTTATTAGATGAATTGGGTCCTTTAGATGAAGATCGGATGGCTGAAACAATTTCTAGGGTTTCTTGATGGATTTAAGTACTTTTTGAGCGAGATTTGAGCTCCTAAACCCCCCTAACAGCCCTCTAAAACCTCTTAGTCTCACATCTAAAGTTTTGAAAATCTTATAACCCCCAAATGCCTATAAAAAGCCCCCAAAGGTCCTTGTTTTAATGATTCTGGCCTTTCGATCAAGCTTGTAACCCTAGATAGTGGGGTTTTTAGCTTTCTTCTCAAGCCTCGAGCTTTGAGATTTTTGTAATAAATTTTTTTTTATATAAAATCTTATTTTTATGTAATTTTATCTCTTTACATTATGCAATTTATTTTTCTTGCAATTAGGATAGTTTAATTTATGCAATTTAATTTTATGCAATTAGGATAGTTTAAATTATGCAGTTTAAATTTATGCAATTAGGATAGTTTAATTTATGAAATTTGGATAGTTTATTTTTCTGTATTTAAATTTTGCAAGTAGATTTAGATCATATCTAGCTAAGCATCCCTTCTAGGGTTTGCGATGAAGCTAGATCATGAGTAGGGGTTTTACATAGGATTCTTTATTTTTCTTAGGGTTTCTTTTTCTTCTTCTTTTGCCAAGAATTTTTGATGAACTACAGTTGGGTCAGAGTCCCTTCATAGTTCATGCTTGATTCAGTGCATAGGAGGAGAAAACCCTAAGGGATCCTAGTTACTACTCCCCTGTAAAGAATCTTGATGGGTTATCGTTGGGCCTTAGTCCCTTCATAATCTATGCTTGGGAAAGACAAGAGGAGTAGTCGTTAGGATCAATAAGAAAAATTCTAGGTAGAATTTCCTAATCTAGATCTAGTGGATTCAAAAACCTTAGATCCTTAGTCTTATTGTCTTTAGCAAACAACTTTCGATTTTCGATTTTCGTTAAAGCTCGCTTGAGCATAGATTTGAAAATATTTTTAAACCAAGTCTCTGTGGGATCGATCCGTACTCGCTGGTCGTGCTACTCTGCACACTGTGCACTTGCGATTTTATTTACAAATTTTAAGATTTGCACATCAAGTTTTTGGCGCCGTTGCCGGGAATTTGGTGTTTTAAATTATTTTCAAATATTTGTTCTTCGTGCTTTATAACTCTCTTTCTTTTTCCTTTAGGTTTCTAGATTTAGTTGGTGATTGCTGGAAAACTCAGGTACGCTTCTAATTTTCTTTTATTATTTTTAGTTAATTACTTTTCTTTTTAGACCTAATCATTTGAATTTACTTAATCACAAAAAAATAAAAATAAAAAAAAAAAAAAAAAGATATTTCATAATCGTGAAGTAAAATATCAAAATAAAAAAAATTCTAAATTAAAATCTTTTACATTCTTGGTCATCTTGTTTATTTGATTTGCATTTTCATAATTAATCTAAGGCATCAACCCATTAACAAGATAAGGTGGAGATTTCATTACCCTTCCTTAGCCCAAAAACCATCTCCATCATATTGCATTACCTAGACCTTTAATCTTAAAATCAATTAGACGTCAACCTTAAGGAATTTGAGCTCAATAGGACAAGGAACCCTAAGAGTTCTACCAAGTTTGAGTTGTTTGATTAGTTGGTGTCTAGGCAAGTCCCTGAGGGTGGTTTGTTAAATTGGTTCAGTTGCTGGCCTGGCCAACTCGTTTGGTTCTAGAAAGGCAACGATGAGTGAACCTCCCACCTCTTATACTTACCTGGCTAACTAGTTGATCAATCTCCACTTGGAAGGCTTGAAGGGTCATCTTGGAATAGTTAGGAGCTGTCTAGATTTAGGTTAACCTAGGATAGATTGAGTTTAATTTATTGTTTCACTTTTTAAAAAATAAAAAAAAAATTATTAAAATTTAAATTAATTTGGTTACTTTTCTTTAGATTTAGGACTCCTTAGGATCTTTTCTTTAGAACTTTTTCTCTTTTCTTTCTTTTTCTTATACATAAAATTTTATAAAAAAAAATTGTATAAACATCGAGAACCGTACACCTCGTGTGTGGAGAAGAGTGTCGGGTCGTCTAGTTAGAATTGAGTCAATTCCTGTTGTTCCAATGGCTGAACCAATCCAACCCATGACCCTTAAGGATTTGTGTTATCCAGTTGGCTCCATCCAACCATCTTGTATCAGGTTGCCACAACCCACAGCTAACAAATTTGAAATCAAACCTCAAATCATAAATATGCTTCCAAAATTCACAGGATTAGAGGATGCTTATATATTTATTAGAGAATTTGAGGAGGTATGTGCAACCATGAAACTGAATTAACAGAGGATGAGGTCAAACTTAGATTAATCAACTTTGCCCTTAAGGATAATGCTAAGAAGTGGCTTTATAGTCTGCCAAACATTCTGTCACTACCTGGGAGGGCTTTGTGAGAACATTTTTGAAAAAGTATTTCCCCCATCATAAAACAGCTAGGATTAGGAATGAAATAAATCAATTTTACCAACTAGCTGGTGAATCATTTTGGAAGTACTTTGATCGTTTCAAGAATCTTTTGACCCAATGCCCACACCATGGAATAGAAACTTGGAGACTATGCCAGATCATCTATGAGGGGTTAGATTCAAACTCAAGAACCATGCTAGAGTCCATGTGCCAAGGCCAATTTATGGACAAAGAAACTACTGAAGCTTGGCAATTCTTAGAAGACCTAGCCGAGAAAAATTTACAGTGGGAAACAACTAGGGAACCTGATAAAGCTACACCTTCAAGAGGAGGAATGCATCAAATTCAACCAACCCTAGCATCAGAGGCCAAGATTGCAACCTTAACACGTAGATTGGAAGCCTTAGAATTACAGAGACCAGCCAATGTAAATCAAATATCTGCACCCATGTGTAAAGGGTGCAATGCACCAGACCATGTCTTAGAAGAATGTTCCTACTCGAATGAGTGTGCACAGGTGAATGCACCTATCAAGGACCATTGAACAATCCTTATGCACCCACATATAACCCAGGTTGGAGGAATCACCCGAATTTCTCATGGTCCAGAATCCTAATGTAGGCAATCCAAATTTCAATCAGCAAAATCTAAGGTCCAACCCAGTGATGAACAACCCGCAGGCTTCCATGATAATGATAAAAAATTATCTTTAGAGAAAAGCCTAGAAGCCATGATGAAGACACATACCAGCTTTATGCAAACCACGGGTCAACTCATAAATAATAACACCCAAGCTATAGCCCGTCTGGAAATGCAAGTAAGTCAGCTGGCTTCGACCATTAGTGAACGAGAACATGGTAGGTTACCTAGCCAACCTGAGCCAAATCCTAAGAACCAAAATGTCCACGACCCCAACAAGAAACCAAGTTAATGGTGTAAATGCCATTCATACCTTAAGATGGAAAACAAATAGATAATAAGGTAGTTGCACTTGATGATATAGAGGACTCATCTGCGAGTCACCTTCTAAAACTACTACCTTTCAACCTCAAGCACCAGAAACTGAAAATTCACCTAGTCCAGTACTTAAAAGTCCTAGAGCTCCTTTTCCAAACAGACTGAAATCCAATAAATCTGAACATTTAGACAAAATTTTAGAGGTATTTAAATAAGTCCAAGTTAATATTCTCTTTTAGATATAATCCATCAGGTTCAACTTATGCCAAATTTTTAAAAGATCTTTGCACTAGGAAAAGGACCACTAATGTACCAAAGAAAGTATTTTTGGCTGCAAGTGTCAGTTCATACCTATCTAGCCATGTGCCAATTAAATATAAGGACCTGGAGCTCCAACAATTTCTTGTGTTATTGGAGAAACCAATATAAAAAAGACCTTGCTAGATCTAGGAGCTAGTGTGAATATCCTTCTATATTCGGTGTATGAGCAACTAGGATTAGAAAAACTTCAACCTACTGGGATCACATTACAGTTAGCCGATAGATCTCTCAGGATCCCTAAGGAATGGTCGAGGATGTTCTGATAAAGGTTAAAATTTTATTTTCCTGTAGATTTTATTGTTTTAGAGACTGAGCCAGTTGCGAATCCTAAAGGACATATACCTGTCATTTTAGGAAGACCATTCTTAGCTACGGCCAATGCTGAAATCAATTGTCGAAATGGTCTAATGAAGTTATCCTTTGGGAATATGACATTGAGCTTAATGTTTTTAACTTAGAACAGGAATCCTCTTCTCATGCTGATGTCAATGTAGTCCAAGATGGTATTTATGAATTCATTGACATTAGTGATGATGAAGTCGACCTAGAGTCTAACCCCTGGTTAATCCATGAGTCTGAGGATGTCAATGAAATACTTAAAGAAAATAAGATTAATCAGGAATCGACACTTCCACTGAACCAATCATTGATATGGTGAAATCATCACCTAAACCATCGATAGAGGAAGCACCCATTTTAGAACTGAAACCCCTCCCAGAACATCTCAAGTATGCATATCTAGGACCCAAAAAACTTTGCCTGTAATTATTGCATCAGACCTAGATCCCAAGCAAGAGGAGGAGTTAGTGTCAGTTCTAAAAGCAAATCAAGAAGCAATAGGTTGGACCATCGCAGATATCAAAGGAATAAGCCCTTCTATAGTTCAACATAGAATATACTTAGAGGAAGAGGCTAAACCAACAAGAGAAGCCCAAAGAAGGCTTAATCCAGCTATGAAGGATGTAGTTAAAAAGGAGATTCTGAAACTCCTAGATGGTGGAATAATTTATCCTATTTCTGATAGCTCTTGGGTAAGCCCAGTTCAAGTAGTACCCAAGAAATCTGGGGTAACAGTGGTCCAAAATGATGCAAACGAACTTATCCCAACTAGGACCCAAACGGGATGGAGGGTCTGTATAGACTATAGAAAGTTGAATGCTGCGACAAGGAAAGATCACTTTCCTTTGCCATTTATTGATCAAATGTTGGAAAGACTAGCCGGACAAGAGTTTTACTATTTTCTTGATGGATACTCCGGTTACAACCAGATCCCCATAGCCGCTAAAGATCAAGAAAAGACTACATTCACCTGTCCATTTGGTACTTTTGCCTATAGACGAATGCCCTTTGGACTATGTAATGCACCGGCAACCTTCCAGAGATGCATGATCAGCATGTTTTCAGATATGATAGAACGATTTCTAAAAATTTTTATGGATGACTTTTCTGTTTTTGGCCTAACCTTCTCCGAGTGTCTGAATCACCTGCAATTAGTTCTAGAACGATGTAAGGAGAAGCACTTAGTTCTCAACTGGGAAAAATATCAGTTTATGGTCAAACAGGGAATAGTTCTTGGCCATGTCATTTCTAAAAAGGAGATTGAAGTAGACAAGGCCAAAATAGATCTAATTGCAAGTCTTCCACCACCTAAATCTGTGAAAGAAATACGTTCATTTTTAGGTCATGCTGGATTCTATAGAAGGTTTATTGCCAACTTTAGCAAAGTAGCACATCCACTGACTAATCTTTTGGCAAAGGATACCAAATTTGAATTTAGTCATGAGTGCTTGGAATCTTTTGAATTTCTAAAAAAAGCACTTGTATCAGCTCCAATCATTCATCCTCCTGTCTGGTCTGAACCATTTGAATTAATGTGTGATGCGACCGATCATGTTGTGGGTGCAATCTTAGGTCAACGGATAAATAAGCTGCCTAGAGTGATATATTATGCAAGTAAAACCTTAAATGATGCGCAGCTTAACTACACCACAACTGAGAAGGAGTTCCTTGCCGTTGTCTTTGCTTTAGAGAAATTTAGATCTTATTTGGTTGGGACCCACACCATTGTTTACACCGATCACTCAGCCATTAGACATCTCCTAGCAAAGAAGGATGCCAAGGCACGCTTAATCAGATGAATTTTGCTCCTTCAAGAATTTGACCTAGAAATTAGGGACAAAAAAGGCACTGAGAACGTTGTAGCAGATCATTTATCCCGAATTTTAGTCGCACCATCTAGTGAACCACCCATCAATGAATCTTTCCCAGATGAGCAACTCATGTCTGTGTCTACTGAACCTTGGTTTGCAGATATTGTAAATTATTTAGCCATAGGTAAGATACCTTCTCATTGGACTAAGCAGGATAAATATAAATTCTTTGCCCAAGTGAAGTATTTCATTTGGGATGATCCTTATCTTTTTAAATAATGTCCTGATCAAATTATTAGAAGGTGTATCCCAGATAACGAAGTCATAAATATTTTATCTTTTTGTCATGATCAAGCATGTGGGGGTCACTTCGTGTTTAAGAAAACTGCTGCTAAGGTTCTCCAATGTGGTTTTTATTGGCCCAATTTGTTTAAGGATGCTTATGAATATTGTAAAAGTTGTGCTCAATGTCAGAAAATGGGTCGAATCATCAAGCGACACATGATGCCACTCAACCCAATCTTTGTAGTTGAAGTTTTTGATATTTGGGGGATCGATTTCATGGGACCATTTCCAAATTTCTTTGGAAATGAATATATTCTAGTAGCAGTTGATTATGTTTCAAAATGGATAGAAGCAATTGCATGTAGAACATCCGATAGCAAAATGGTCATTAAGTTTCTTAAAGAAAATATTCTCTCCCATTTCGGTATTCCTAGGGCAATCATTAGTGATCGGGGAACCCATTTTTGTAACCGACCTTTTGCAACATTGATGAAAAAGTATAATGTCACCCACAAATTGACCACACCATATCATCCTCAAACTAGTTGGCAAGTTGAAGTGTCAAACAGACAAATCAAACAGATCCTGGAAAAAACTGTTAGTGCCAATAGAAAAGATTGGTCTTTGAAATTAATTGATGCACTTTGGGCATACCGAACCGCTTTCAAGACCAATCTAGGAATGTCTCCTTATAGGATTGTGTTTGGTAAACCATGTCACTTGCCTATTGAGATAGAACACAAAGACATGTGGGCCATCAAACAACTAAATACAAATTTGAACGACGCTGGAAACCATAGGAAGCTTCAGTTGAATGAATTAGAAGAACTTAGAAATGAAGCCTATGAAAATACAAGGATATACAAGGAACGAACCAAAGCATTTCATGATCAATCAATTATGAGAAAAACTTTCAATATCGGACAAAAGGTGCTCTTATATAACTCTAGATTACATCTGTTTCCAGGAAAGCTTAGGTTTAGATGGACAGGACCATTTTTAGTAAATGAAGTCTTTTCACACGGAGCTGTTGAGATAGAAAACCCAAGTAATGGTGTTATCTTTAAAGTTAATGGTCAACGATTAAAACCATTCTTGGAATTACCTGTCGAGACTGTTGAAGATGCCATGGTTCTTTATGAACCAACTTATTCTGATTAAATTACTTCGAGGTTTGGTCTGGTTGAAGACATAAAACTTAGCGCTTCTGAGAGGCAATCCAGCTTATTTAATTTCTAATACTTTCTTTGTTTTCAGTTTGCTTAGGACAAATAAATTAGATAAACTCCATTGGGGATAATGTCGGTCAAGTTGGGAGGAGAGCTTGAACAAAATCAGGTGTTATCATTTCCTTTTCCTTCCACTATGAGTTATTTTTTGCATTTAATATATTAAAAAAAATTAAAATAAATTAATCTAGAAAAAAAATAAGAGTAAGTTAGAAAGTATTTGCTAATAAATGTAGTGAGTCACGGAGAAGATTAGCTGGTTAGACTCTTGGTGGCCTAGGTCATTTAAAGACTATTAGCACTTCCAATTGCACATGCACACTAACAAGGTAGAGTAGGTGTTAATTGTAAGGCCAATTAAGGATTTGAGTATTATTTAAATTAGATAATTTTCTCTACACCCCAATTGAAAAAATTTGAATTTAAGGAAAGAGCTATCTGTCTGAAATAAAATACAAAATACAGAGTAAATGTGGATTGCCCTAAGCCTAGTAACCGGGTCTCTTCACCTAAGTCAAGTGTTGAGATTTGCGTCAAACGATGGTGGGAAGGCCAGGATGCTCAGCAAAAAAAAAAAAAAAAACAGTGTGAAAGCTACTTTAGTTCTTTGTTTAATCTGGGGTGTATAAAAAATTAATCGAACTAAGTTATGAAAAATGATACAATTGGCCTGTACAAGTTAATACTGAAATACTAAGTTAGTTATCACTCACACAAGTACTATAAAACTTTAAGTGTACTCTAAGAAAGCTCCTAAGTAGACTGACTACCGATTCTAATTCGAAGCTCATTACTTAATAATACTAGAAAACCTCTTGAATTTAGATCTTAAATTAATTTGCAAAGGAAGGATCTTTTTGGAATATGATCTTATTTTGGTACATTGCTAAGGGACTAGCAATGATTAAGTTGGGGGGGTGTGATTTATGTCACAAATTGACATAAAAAGTATCAATTAATATCTAAATTATCTAACTTTATTAAGAAATTGATACTTGTTATTATATTTTGTAGAAGAAGAGGTCATCAATAGAAATAACAAGGAAAGAAGATTCCAACAGTGCAAATTTTATGCAAAATGGAGTTAAATTGATCCAGAAATTGAAGAATGAAGAAAGAAGACTCAATTGGGTCAAACCCGAGTCAAATCAGGTCAAAATTGATCAAAAATCAATTGATTTGGTGATCTGGTTAGCCGCCTGGTCCACAGCAACAGACGCATGGATCATGGACCCATCGACGCACCATAAACCAGCCAATCAGCGAGTCTCGGCTCACCGCAACCCATCGCGAGCCCGGTCCACGCACGCGGTCCAGGGCTCATGAGGAGAGAGAAGAAGGTCCGAAGGGCAACCTGGTAATTTCACATCACTCGATGGTCCGATCAAGATCCAACGCTCCACATTTTTGTGCCATTGGACGGCCACCATCGCAGTCGGTCAAGATCCAACCATAATTAAGGTAATTGCAAGAATGAATGAACACTAGGACAACACGGGATCCTTCTGCAGCACGATCCAACGGACGAAATCTTCCAGCGCCTTGATCGGACGATCCGCGATGCATCCGACCTGATCCCATCTCTGCAGCGTGATCCAACGGCAGTGCTTCACCCAGATCATGATCTGACAGCCCAGAATCACTCCCGGCTTGATTTATCTGATGAATTGGGTCCTTTAGATGAAGATCGGACGGCTGAAACAATTTTTAGGGTTTCTTGATGGATTTAAGTGCTTTTTGAGCGAGATTTGAGCCCCTAAACCTCCCTAACAGTCCTCTAAAATTTCTTAGTCCCACATCTAAAGTTTTGAAAATCTTATAACCCCCAAATGCCTATAAAAAGCCCCCAAAGGCTCTTATTTTAATGATTCTTTCCTTCCGATCAAGCTTGTAACCCTAGATAGTGGGGTTTTTAGCTTTCTTCTTAAGCCTCGAGCTTTGAGGTTTTTGTAATAAATTTTTTTTATATAAAATCTTATTTTTATGCAATTTTATCTCTTTACATTATGCAATTTATTTTTTTTGCAATTAGGATAGTTTAATTTATGCTGTTTAATTTCTTGCAATTAGGTTAGTTTAAATTATGCAGTTTAAATTTATGCAATTAGGATAGTTTAATTTATAAAATTAGGATAGTTTATTTTTCTGTATTTAAATTTTGCAAGTAGATTTAGATTATGTCTAGCTAAGCATCCCTTCTAGGGTTTGCGATGAAGCTAGATCATGAGTAGGGGTTTTACATAGGGTTCTTTCTTTTTCTTAGGATTTCTTTTTCTTCTTCTTTTGCCAAAAATTTTTGATGAACTACAGTTGGGTCAGAGTCCCTTCATAGTTCATGCTTGATTCAGTGCATAGGAGGAGAAAATCCTAAGGGATCCTAGTTACTACTCCCCTGTAAAGAATCTTGATGGGTTATTGTTGGGCCTTAGTCCCTTCATAATCTATGCTTGGGAAAGACAAGAGGAGTAGTCGTTAGGATCAATAAGAAAAATTTTAGGTAGAATTTCCTAATCTAGATCTAGTGGATTCAAAAATCCTAGATCCTTAGTCTTATTATCTTTAGCAAACAACTTTCGATTTTCGATTTTCTTTAAAGCTCGCTTGAGCATAGATTTGAAAATCATTTTTAAACCAAGTCTCTGTGGGATCAACCCATCCTCGCTGGTCGTGCTACTCTGCACACTGTGCGCTTGCGATTTTATAAACAAATTTTAAGATTTGCACATCAGTTAGCCTCGATTCCTCGTTGAGAAACGCGGAACCTGAGAAACTTCTCCGAGGTCACTCCAAAAGCGTACTTAGTCGGATTCAGCTTCATTCGATGTTGTCGTAGAGTGCGAAAAGCTTCTTCGAGGTCTCGAACATGATTTGCGGTCTGCGCACTCTTTACCCGCATGTCGTCCACGTATACTTCCATATTGCATCCGATCTGATCTTTGAAGACCTTATTGACAAGTCGTTGGTAGGTAGCTCCAGCGTTCTTCAGCCCGAAGGGCATCACCCTATAGCAGTAGAGGCCCTTGGGGGTCACGAAGGCAGTGTGCTCCTCATCCTCGGGCGCCATCTGGATCTGATTGTACCCGATGAAGGCATCCATGAAGCTGAGCAGTCGATAACCGGACGTCGCATCTACCAGCTGGTCGATCTTTGGAAGTGAAAAGCTGTCCTTCGGACAGGTCCGATTCAAGTCGGTGTAGTCGATGCAAATCCTCCACTTTCCGTTAGCTTTCTTCACCATGACAACATTGGCGAGCCAATCGGGATATGCAGTTTCTCTGATGAAGCCCGCATCGAGTAGCTTGTCCACTTCTTCGTCGATGGCCTTCTATCTTTCAGGAGCAAAAGATCTTTTCTTCTGCCTCACCGGCCTCATCGTCGGGTCGATGTTGAGTCGGTGTGTTATTGTTTCCGGGGGGATACCCGATATTTCTGCTGCCGACCAAGCAAATATATCGACGTTGGCCTTCAGTAGCTCCGCCAATCGTCATCGTTCTGGGTCGGTAGTCGAGACCTGACCCATACCTTTCGGTCGGGGCTCTCCGCTATCGGGATTGACACGAGCTGTTCGGCCGGTGAGCTCCGTTCTTCCTCTTCCCGTTGGTCTAGTTTGTCGATTGTCAGGGAGCCCTTCAACTCATCGCTTTGAGCGGAGATCTGGAAGCATCGGCGGGCGAGTTGTTGGTCTTCGCACATCTCTCCGACTTTATTTTTGGTCGAAAATCGAACCAAGAGATGGTACGTCGAGACAATCGCCTTGAGGGCGTTTAGTCCGGGTCTTCCAAGTATGGCGTTGTAGGCCGAAGGCACTTGGACGACCGCAAAAGTCAAATGGACCGTGCTTTGTCGTGGTTCGGTGTCGACCGTCACGGGCAGGGTAACTTCTCCTTCTGTCGCGACGGCATCTCCGGCGAAGCCTATCAAGGGCGTAGGGACCCTCTTGAGTCGGTCGGTTGATAGTCGCATCCTGGAGAAGGTCGAGTAAAACAAAACGTTCGTTGAACTTCCATTATCTATAAAAAAAATTTTTACATCATAGTTCGCTATTGTCGTAAAGATAATTACATCATCGGGCGCAGCCTCTTCGTCGGCTCCCCTCCAGCAGACGTCTCTGGGCCAAGTCGTTTGAAAATCATATTGATGACTCCGGCCGTTGGCTGATTAGTCATCGCTTCTTCAATCGGCTGGGGTCATCGATCGGTGACTGGTTGAGTCGACGGATTCCTCCAGAATTTATCGAGATACCCTCGATGGATGAGAGCTTCGATCTCATCCTTAAGTTGGATGCATTGCTCGGTATTGTGGCCGTGGCCTCGGTGGAATCGACAGTACTTCCGTCGGTCGAGACCTTTTGCCTTCAGAGGCGGAGGCCGTCGTAGGTACTCTTTCCCCTCAATCTCCATCAAAATCTACGCACGGGGAGTAGAGAGAGGAGTGTAGGAGTCATACCTGGGGTGTGTCGGCCTTGGAGTCTGCCGTCAGGGCGACTTCTGGTTTCGTCGCGGGGGTGAGACCCGACTGTCGGTTGGGGGCCTGCTAGGTTCGGCGGGGTCCCAACCCTTTCTTTGCTTTTCTTTCGGACCGTTGAACTCGGTCAAGTACCGGTCAGAGGGTCCTTCGTCCGCGTGCATGTACTTGTACGCGTGCTCCAATAGTTCGGCATACGTCCGGAGGAGGGTCTTGTCCAGGGAGTAAGTGAACCGGGACGCCCTCAACCCCCGTTTCATGGCCAAGATAGCCATGTCTTCGTTGAGGTTCCGAACTTCAAGCGTGACCGTGTTGAATCGCATCACGAAGTGTCGGAGCATCTCGTTTTCTCTCTGTTTGAGGGAGAACAGGCTGTCCGACGTTCGCGGCAGCTTCCGACTGGTGCTGAAGTGAGCCACGAAAGAGTGCTCGAGCTGTCCGAAGGAGTGGATACTTTTCGATCGAAGATCGGAGTACCATACCCTGACAGCTTTACGGAGCGTGGCGGGGAAGCCGATGCAAAGGAGAGCGTCGGTTGCCCCTTGAATCGTCATGAGAGCCTTGTAGCTCTCCAGGTGGTCGATTGGGTCGGTGGAGCCGTCGTAGGGCTCCACGTGTGGCATCTTGAACCGACTGGGGATCGGTTCATCGAGGATGAGTCGGAAGAGAGGTTGGGCGGTCTGGAAGTCGACATCGTTTGAAGACTTCTGCCCATCCACTTGCAGCTGTGCGAGCCGACGGTCGATTTTCTCGAACCTGCGTTCGTAGTCGTCCGTCCGTCGATGCTGGGAGACCCCAGGAGTGGAGTCTCCGAAAGATTTCGAGAGAGAGGCGGATGGCGTTCGTGGGTGTTTCTCCTTCCTTGCTCATTCTAGCTGGGAGGGAGAATGCCGTCGGGACCGGTGGGCATCGTGCCGCGGTCGCCCCTCCTCCTCTCTGCAGGAGCACTGCGGCAGGTGCTCCTGTGGAGGCGATGGAGATCGACGCGGGCGTCGGCGGCTGCTCCTGGAGGGCATCGGACGTGCCGTCAGTTGCCCGACCGGTGATGGCGGCAGCTGGACCGGCTGTTGCTGAAGGCTTTTGACCGCGTCCGTCATCACGGTCATCTGCCGCACGATCGCTGCGATTTATGCCTTCGTGGTCACCGTAGGGTGTGGAGAGCTGGGTTCCACTGTGGAGGGTGGAGGAGAGGCCTCTTATCGGTGGGAAGAGTGCCTCGCCGATCCAGTGACCCTCGATCGCTGAGCTCTTATCTTTGTCATCTAGGGTTCTGTGGGGGTTACGATCTCCGGTGCTGTCGATGAAGCACTAACTTGTCACTATGAGCGTTGCTTCCCCCCTACCTGGCGTGCCAATCTGTTGCGGCCAATCCCCTCATCGCCTGGTCGTCGGGAATGAGCGCCTGCAAAAGAAAGTCCGCACTGACCGGAGGTGGCTCCGGCGGGGACCCTCCGACGGTCAAGTCAGAGAGGAGACTAGGCAACAGTGAGAAGAAAATAAGGAGCTCAATGAGAGAGGGAAAGAGAGAGAGAGGGAGCAGGCCTGAGAGTTTTCGAAAAAAGACCCCTAGCACTCTTGCCTTCCCCGATATATATAGTGGAGCATGGTATGGCGCCGTCATTAATGGCGCGGACAATTGAAGAATTGTCAACTCACTGTAGACTGTCAGAGTCACCGTAAAGGTGTCAAATCACCGTGGGGCCGTCAAATCACTAGGGTTGACAATGCCATAGGTGGGATAATGCCCCTAGGCGGCAGTGCCGCATGCTGTTGTCAGGACTGACAGTCTCTGGCAGTAGTACGGTGATTGGAGGAGTCGACCGACCTTAGGTCGGTGGCCAGCTGAGGGGCGTCGGGTGGAGATTCGGACCCCTCCGACGGTCAGTCGGGCACGTCGCGGGAGTCGGACATCGGAGCCCCTGGTGCAGTCGGTCAGGAGGGCGGAAAAGGTCTGTCTGACCGACATATCCTCGGTCGGTAGATAGCCGTCGATCGGTCGGTAACGACACCCGACGATCGGTCGGTCGGTCGGTCGTGTATGCCCGATCATAAGTCGGCATGAACGGGGTCGGTCGGTATTCCCCAACAGAAGTCGTATAGAAGGCACCGTAATAGTAAAGCAGGGAGCCAACGTCTCTTTGATTCGCATGGGAGAAACACCGCACACAGAAGCTTAAATGATGAGGGGCATCCAGATGGCAGTCGAAGCGAACGTGGGGCAGGCAAAGAGGGCCGACGGGGGCCTGACGCCGCAACATGTGATGGTGGGCTGTAGGTAGGCGGCGGCGGTGCGAGCACTGCCGGAGGCCGAGGCAGATGCAGCGGCAGACGGATAGGGGAGAATGGTGCTGAAGCTGGCGGTGACACCGACAGTGGCGCTGGCAAGGCGGGCGGGACTCGCGGCGGTGGCGGCGGAGCTGGAGGGGGCGGTATACGAGTGGGCAAAGATGGAAAGGATGGTGGAGGGTCGGGGGAAGGGGAAGAGGGGTATCCGGATGGTGGCCGGAGCGGATGTGGGGCAAGCGGAGAGGGCTGACGTGGAGCTGACACTGCTGCACGTGGTGGTGGGTTGACGTCGCTGCACGTGGTGGTGGGCTGTGGGCAGGTGGCAGTGGTGCGGGCACTGCTAGAGGTCGAGGCAGACGCAGCGGTGGACGGGTGGGGGAGAACGATGCTGGAGCTAGCAAGGAAGGTGCTGGTGCTGACGCCGGCGGTGGCGCTAGGGAGGTGGGTGGGGTTGGGGGTGGCAGCGGCGGCGGAGCTGGAGGGGGCAGTATATAAGTGGGTGGAGGTGGAAATGGTGGTGAAGGAGAGAGGAAAGGAAAAGAGTGGAGAGTACTTGGAGTGGAAGGACGGGGAGAGGATCGGTTGGGGTTTTAAAAAATTTTATTTCTTATCTGACAAAAGGTTAACAATAAATCCTAGCTCATGTCACATCAAGAATGCGCTTGTTGTTTTTCTAATGAAAAATTTTCTTAGTTATTTGCCATGTATGGTTGATCTTTATATTTTAAAATTCTGATGTTAGTTGGATGCACAAATGCTTTCTGAGTGATATGCCAGAACCAGAAGAATATGTTTATTTGAAAGAAGAAAATATATTTTTTTACTATTTAAATCAGGAGAATATATTTGTTTGAAATTAGCATGTGACTTTGATGCTTCACAAATTGTACTTTGATTGATAATAAAATCTCATGCAGGAAATAAGATCTTCACTTGAAAGATGGCTTGGATTTCATGTTGGATATTAATCATATATATATATATATTTTTATTTTTTTTGTTTTTTCTATCCTCAATCCTTCCAAAAAAAAAAGAAAGTTTGAATTTAAATTGCATCCTACACACCGCGAAAGTTATATATTATTGAAGCACGTCCATGCGCGACAACCAAACCATGCACATCTATGTCGGCATTGTCATGCAAAATGGCCTTACCAAGGATCCCTAGAGCAGATAATAGAGGATGTCAACAACCTTGACTACTTTTTGTTCAAATTCTCTGTCAGTTACGTAAGAGAGGTTCACCTCCTTCTGTTACGTATATTTATTATAACAATCAATAGTTCATCTCCTTCTATTACGTAAATTTGTTGTAATAATCAATGACCATTTATAAATATAAATATATGAAGGATCATTACACAAATGGTCAAGTGGGAATCCCATTCTGTCATCTCTCTTTTTCTCCTTTTTTGATTACTTTTTTTAACTTGGTATCAGAGCTCTCAGCTCAACAGCACCATGTCGGACGTGATTCCCATTTCCTCCACCTCCTCCATCCCCACCTCTTCCAATATCTCCCTCACCAATGGTCTCCAGTTTATTCCCATCAAGCTAACAAGAAAAAACTACATCCTATGGAAGATCCAGATCATGCCTCTTCTGCACTGCAACGATCTTCTCAGTTTTGTGGATGGCAGCGAAGTTTAACCAGCAGAGACCCTTCCTTCCACCGCCGAGGGTGGACTTGCATAGCCCAACCCGGCATACATCCCATGGATGGAACGTGACCAGTAGCTATTGAGTTGGCTTTTTGCTTCTCTCTCCCAGTCAGTCTTGCCCCATTGTGATCGGACTCACCACCTCACGATAGGTTTGGGATGCACTTGCTCATTCTTTTGCCTTTAAATCCCATGCTCGGGTCCTTCAACTGAAGACCCAACTTCATACTATTTGGAAAGGAAACCTTTCTATAACTGAGTACTTTGAGAAGTTTCAAACTATTGCTGAGAGCCTTGTTGGAGTTGGCTACCCCATCTTAGATATCGACCTTGCCATGTATATCATGACAGGACTGGGTCCTTCATTCGATGCTTATTTTCCATCCATCACAGCTCAGTTGGCCAATTCCTCCTATACTTCAGAAGATGTGTATGCTGATTTAATGGCCCATGAGGGCACCCTTCAACTTAAATCTCAAAATTCTAATGATCAACCATTTCCTATAGCTAACGCTGCTGTCCGTTCTAGCAAGTCGAATAAGAAGAATGGAGGTTCTTCTACCTTCTACCAGCAACAACAATACGACTCTAGGTCCCGTCAGGGACAGGATCGTGGCCGTGGCAAGGGACGCGGCAACCAGGGGTCCTACCGCTTCACCCACCAAGATCGGTGCCAGTTTTGCCATTATGATGGTCCGACCGCCTACACCACCGCAGGCGGTCTTCCTTCAATGCCATTAGCCACCGCCATGCAGCACTTCCAAGGTGGTCACTTTCCTCGGGCAGACTCCAGTGCATGGTATCCAGACTCGGGAGCATCGCATCACATCACCGCCGACAACCAACAACTCGCAACGGCAGCTCCATACCATGGCAACAACCAAGTTCAAGTTGGCAATGGTATAGGTTTGGCGATCTCTCACCTAGGTTCCACTATCCTCTCCTCTTCTTCAAAACCACTTATCATGCGCAACATACTTCATGTTCCTCATATTACTCATAATTTGCTCTTAGTTCAACAATTTGCTCGTGATAATAATGTCATTTTCGAGTTCCATCCTTCTTTTTTCATTAAGGATTGGGCTTCGGAGAGGATCCTACTTTACAGGCCAGCTAAAGATGGACTTTATCAACTAGTTATCTTCAATAAAGGACACTCTTCTGCAGCATTCTTGAGCACCCAGGCTTCTCCAGCTACCAGGCATGACTGCTTAGGACATTCCGCTCTTCGCATAGTGCAATGGATTCTCACGACCAATAAATATATCTGACTTTTTCCTATGACTCGTAAGAGCGACGTATTTGATATTTTTGTTCACTTCCAATGCCATATTGAATGTCTTTTCAATTATAAGATTAAGATCGTTCAATTTGATTGGGGTGGGCGGTACCAGTCACTCTCTTGTCATCTTGACAGTGAGAACATCCACCACCATCTCTCATGCCCACACAGTCATGAGCAGAACGGAGCTATTGAACGCAAACACTGGCACCTTATCGAGACCGCCCTTGCCTTAATGGTTGCTGCATCGATTCCCAAATATTACTAGGATGATAACGTATCCACTACCTGTTTCCTTATAAATCGTTTGCCCACTCCACTACTTAATCATCTCTCTCCCATGGAGGCCCTCTTTGGTCGTCGTCCAGACTATATCATGCTCCGTACCTTTGGTTGTGCATGCTACCCGTGGCTACGACCTTACAACAATCAAAAACTCGACTACCAATCTCAACAGTGCATCTTTTTAGGATACAGTGGAAACCATCTATGCTATTGTTGCCTTCACCTTGCTACTGGACGCTTATGTATCGCAAAATATGCAATATTTGATGAGTTGTAGTTCCCTTTTGTTGTGTATGGACAGGAACAATGTTCAATAGCTCGTGATGGTGCCTGGCTACCTTGAGCATCCATCTTCGATGTAGGTCCACCTGCTCCTACTACATCAATCGGAGGGCCTTCTGCATAGTATCCCATTACACCGGCTCTGCCATGCGACATGCCCCACTCCACAGGCAAGTCATCCACGCACGCTGCACCTATGCAATCTGGCACTTCCAATAGCTCGCCGTTTGAGGACCATGGCTCCTCCCCCTCAACCATGAGGCTTGCAACTTGTGACACTACATCCTCCCCCCATCGCCGCCGCTGTCGACACCACCGTCACCGCCACCACCACCGTTGATGCCTCATCGCACTCATCCCTTGGAGACAAAAAACCAAGATGGCACACGACATCCATATGTTCTTGCTACCTCAGTCCAACCTTCAAAGGAGCCGACTTGTCTTTCTCAGGCAGTCAAGCATGCTCCTCGGTGAGCTATCATGGCCTCCAAGTTTGATGCACTTTTTCAGAATGGTACCTGATCTCTTATCCCTCGATGATCGAACATAAACGTAGTGGGATGTAATGGGTTTACAAACTCAACTACCATCCTGATGGTACCATCGAGCATCACAAAGCCTGACTCGTCGCCAAAGGTTTTTCCCAGCAAGCCAGCATCGACTTCGTGGAAATATTCAACCCGATAATCAAAGTTATCTCTATCCACCTACTTCTTTTGGTTTCCGTCATGGTTTACATGAAGTAGCCACCCGAGTTTACACATCCACAGTTGCCCCACCATGTGTGCCATCTATATAGGTCGTTGTATGGCCTTCGACAGGCCCCAGATTTGGTTTTGATGGTTGAGTTCTTGGCTTATTGAATTTGGCTTTGTTGGTTCAAAGATGGACACCAGCCTCTTCTATCGGTACTCTTCTTTGTTGGTTATCTTCATCTTCATCTATGTTGATGATATACTCATCACCGGCAGCGATGTCAGCGGCATCCAGCATCTCATTGACTCGCTAAGTAATGAGTTCGCCATTCATGATTGGGTACGGCCTCATACTTCTGGGGCATTGAATTACACTTGCACCCTGCAGGCTGCTTCCTTTCTCAATCCAAATACATTGGTGATCTCCTTCGATGATGCACTATGGAAGCTGCTCGGTCGGTCGCCATGCCAATGGCCACCTCCTCTTTGTCATCTTCTCCTGCTGCTGTGTTACCTGATGCCACCGAATACCATAGTATCATTGGAGTGCTACGGTACATGACAATAGCGTGGTCTGACATCGCCTTTGCCGTGAACCATGCGTGCCAGCATATGCACTCACCCACGGAGGCTGATTGGGCTCAGATTAAGCGCATTCTCTGCTACTTACGAGGCACCACCGACCAAGGTCTTCTTCTTCATCATTAGTCCTTCACCATGCTATATGCAGTGACGCAGACTGGGCTGGCTGCATAATCGATCGACGATCCACTAGTGGCTATGCAATCTTCTTTTCAGGAATTTGATTTCTTGCAGCTCGAAGAAGCAGTCGATCATCTCACGATCAAGTACCGAAGCCGAATACAAGGCCCTAGCCAACGCAACTGTCAAAATCGTCTGGCTTCAGTCTCTACTTATCAAGTTGAATCTCCATACTGCCACCCCCACTCTTTGGTGTGACAACATTGGTGCAACGTACGTCACAGTGAATCCGATGTTTCATGCTCGCACCAAACATATGAAAATAGATTTCTACTTTGTTCAAGAACATGTTGCGAATAGATCTCTTCATGTTCACTTCATCTTCATCAAAGATCAGATCACTGATATTTTCATCAAGTCACTATCTAAGCAACGGTTTACTTTGCTCCGCTCCAAACTCAACGTTACTAATCCACTGCTGAGTTTGTGGAGGCATATTGAAGCATGTCCATGCACGACAACCAAACCATGCACATCCGCATCGGCATCGTCATGCAAAACGGCCTTGCCAAGGATTCCTAGAGCAGATAACAGAGGATCTCAACAACCTTGACCACTTTTTGTTCAAACTCTATATTTGTTGTAACAATCAATAGTTCACCTCCTTTTGTTATGTAAATTTGTTATAACAATCAATGGCCATTTATGAATATAAATATACGAGGGATCATCACACAAATGGTCAAGTGAGAATCCCATTCTGTCATCTCTCTCTCTCCTTTTTAGATTACTTTTTTCAACTTATACTGATATATATCTAATATATATACATTAAAATAGAGGCCTCTCAGTGAAGAAGCCTTTGTGTAACACGTTGAGTTTTAGGAAGAGGGAGAGAGCCATATGGACAAATAAAAAAAAAAGGTTGCGGTCTTGCATCCGCACTTCTCTCCGAGTGATGGAGGGAGAGAAGGTCACTTATCTCCTTCTCAGTGCAACTACTCCTCCGATGCTGTTCATGGATCTCTGTCGATGCATCGAATACCAGCTCGCCAACAGCCACATCCGTAATCAGGCTTTAGAGCTTTATCGCCAGTCGGTCGGCCTCGACACTGAGCTTGACATACGGCTCTATTGGGGTTGTGGACGACCTCGAGCTCGACGATGACGTTATGACTTGGTTGGGGTTATGGATGAGGACCTTGAGTTCGACGTTGATGTTGACTTCGATGCGAACAACAGGGAGGGTGATGCAGAGGGAGTTGCCTTCGATATGTAGGCATTTGAAAATAAGAGGGAGCCATGTGGCCATGGAAGACCTCTTGATGGAGGCATCTAAAATGGAGACAGCATAATTTTTTTCCTTCTCTGTGATGGTGTAAAGCACCTGCCACTCCCAAACCTGAAGAAATCCACAGGTCGGCTCAACAGCACTTGCCTCCGAGGTTCCGTAGCACCACTCGACGTCATGGCCATTGTCGTCGCCAAGCTCCAGCTCTCCGCCCATCCCTTCAACCATCTCGGCTTCAGAGATTTCTTTGGGTCCGACCGTAGACTCTGACTCCGTCGGATTTGCACCAAAACTAGATGACATTCGATGGGACATCATTCTTCGAGCTTTTATTGTGCCATTGGTGCGGGATTGCACTGCTTTGCTATAGATCTTTTCACTCGGAGAACGAAAGGGAGTCCTCTGAGCGTGATGGAAGGAAGAAGTGGTGGCGAAAAGAGATTTTGGGTCTTCTTTTCTTTTTCTACTCCTTCCTCATTTCCTTTTATGACGACGATGGAATGGTCATGTTCGACCGAGGGCCTCCACCTTTTCTCATGGGGATGGTGATTCAAACCCTGAGGGGGAGTGCAGGTAGGAAGTGTGGAAGAGGGGATTGCGCGCCACCATAGATGGCGGTGGGAATGGAGGCAAGCGGGTGGTGTCAGCGGTGGCAAGGATGAGGGCCTCCACCTCTTCTCACAGGGATGGCGGTTTAAGCCCGAAGGGGGAGTGCGGGCAGGGAGTGGGGAAGAGGAGGGGATCACCATCATAGATTTTTTTCATTTTTTTTTCTTTTTATTTTATTATCTTTTTCAGAGATATGGGAAAGGAGAGTACTTGAGAGAGTCAAGACCATTTTTTTAGATTCCCATCCCATGCATCGCATGGGGTTCTAAGCTAATGTGTGTGTGTGTATATATATATATATTAAAATAGAGGCCTCTCAATGGAGAAGCCTCCGTTTGCTGCGTGGAGTGTTGGTGAAAAAGGGAGGGAGCCATATGACCTAAGGGAGAGGGGACAAAAGTGCTCGGCACAGGTCTAATATATCTAATATATATATATGAAAGTAGAAACTGAGAGAAAGTATGATAGCAATTTAAGCTATCTACATAAGCACGAACTTATCATCGATAAATGCCATGTGGTTCAAAAATTTTTTATAAAATATTATTTAATTAAATAAAAAATATTATGACATTAAAGAATTGAATTGAAGCTTATACATGCGAATTAAATGATGTGATTAAAGTTCACTCTTGTAATGAAAGCCCACTCTTGCAATTAAATGATACAACTGACAATATGGATTAATATCAAAAATTTGAATGGACATAATTTTGTCATACTAATTTATTAATCTAAAAATAATTATTTTTAAAAAATAAGTAATGATATGATCTGGAATCTGTACATAATGTGTGGGTTTAAAACTAGCATATATTACAATGGAGGCCTCTCAATAGAGAAGCTTTTGTTTGCCACATGGGGTGTTGGTGAAAAATAGAGAGAGCCACGTGGCTCAAGGGAGGCAAACAAAGTGCTCAGCACAGCGAAACGCATCAGTTTAGCATCAATTTACGGAGGAAAAAAAAAAGAAAAGAGGTTTCGATCCGAACGAGAGTTGATCTCGCCAACCACCGTGCATTGAGCTAGTTCGACGGTGAGAAGGTGGTATGGTTCTGGTGGTGGGAAGGCATCGGAAGGAGCCCAGCCCCAAGGTGGGTCATTGGGGAGCACATGCACGTCTGGTGCTAGGGGGCGGGGAAGGTGATGGGGCACGAGGAGAGGTGGTGGTCCGCGACAGCGAGGGAGTAGTCAGGTGAGATGGGGCCGTGGTGTCCAGGGAGAAGCAAACGGAGGGGATGGGGACTGGGGAGGCACCGACGAGGTTGACATGGGTTTGGGAGGAGGGCGGTCATGGTGAAAGAAGGTGGATGAGCAGGAGGGGAAGCTGGAGGAGGAGGAGCTCCCGATTTTCCCTATTCGTCCGAATTCATTGATTTTCCACGCACATAGATGAGAAGATTAGATGGAGGAGAGCCAGGAAATGACGAAGCTTATCCCGAACTCACTACCCGTCTGATGAATGGATTTCTGCCCCCTTTTTTTTTATTTTTGATTTTTTGGATTTTTTTGGGATGTCGTATGGGATGATGAGTGATTACAGGGTCGAGATGATGAACGATGGGATGCAAGAATTCTCTATCTATTTTCATGGCCCAAATGAGAGTATATCACCGAAACCTTTTTTTGTTTTATCTTATTCTTTGAAGTTTTTTTTAGTTTTTGATTTTTTCCGTTGATTTGGATGGTTGATGTACTCACTTTCGAAGAAAAAAATATTTTAATTTTTTTTATTTTTTCTTCTAATCTTCTTTGTTCCTAAAGATAATTTTTTTGTCGATTTATAATTTTTTTTTTTTTTTGAAGTTGTCAATTGTCTTTGTAATAATATAGTTTAGAACTTAATGCGAAGTTTTGATTTTTATCTGTTAATATTTTTGATCACGAGTGTCAGATCCTGCGGCCTTCTGATATTTTCATAAATTTTTTTGAGTGATTTATCTATTTCATCTTGCAGTATTTCAATCTCTAAGTAATTTAATGATGTCTTGAATTTTTCTGATTATTTAAGAGAATTTTCTGTGATTCAAATATGAGATGTGTCAGGTCGTTATCAAGAGGGAGTGTGGAGGGTCCGGGTGGAATTGCTTAATGCTTATCCCTACAAATCTCCGTCCATTGGTTTTGTTAATAAGATTTATCATCCAAATGTTGATGAAATATAAGTTTAAAATATCTGACGTTATGACTTTTTAAATTTTAAGGACGATATTCTTCTACCATTACTAGTTATTGCTTATTGTATGTTAAATCAATAAAAAAAATGATTTTATAATTTATATCTTATAATTTTTTTTTAAAATTTTATTTTAGAAGAGATGAAAAAAAAAAAATGAAAAATTTTAAAATTATTAAAAATAAAAATAATAAAAAATAATAAATTAATGAAGAGATTTCACAGAATCAGTATCTTCATAAAATTTATTTGATAATTTATAATTCATATTATACATAAAAAAATAATTTTTTTATTATTTTAAATATTTTTAAAATATATAAAATAAAAATAAAATAAAATATTTTTTAAAAATATTACATGCTGTGCATGATGCGGGATTACAAGCTAGTTGTAAAATAAATGTCAACATCCTCATAATTGTGTACAAGGACATTACAACTCATAACATTGTTCGATCTCACGCCCCACCACATGTTAAGCTACATCCACAATGGGAAGACATTTACTTGACCATTACTTAAAAAATAATAATAAGAAGTTCATTGCACCTAACTATGTAACAGTCGACGTCACAACGGATTCTCCTATCATGACACATGGAACCCCACGATTTGGACCTTTTTTACCAGTACCCGAGCCCCCACGGCGCCCTTTTCTTTAATCTCAATTTCCGTACCATTGCCGCCGAACATGTATGGACAAAGCCCATCCGGGCGTTTCAATTTCCAAAGTTGTTTAGCCTTTTCATCCCTGTATTCAGTATCCACAAAGAAACGAAAGAAACCAACCATCATCCACAGTAGTACTGACAGGCCATCTGATGCTGTATTGACGCCCCTGATATCATCACTCTGGAGAGCATTCTTTATTGGGTGTTTATATTGTGCAACGTGCACCCAGAACTTGCCGGTGTCTCCCGACCCCATCGTGGAAAAAATATTCATTACAATGATGATATCACATCAAATTTATAATAAATTAATAAAAATTATTATATTCCATCGATTGTGATGTATTGTATTGATTTTTATGAATAATATTTTATATATTTTTAATTTTTTATTAATTTATTATAATAATAATGTAATATCACCGTTGCAACGAATATTTTCTCCCCATCGTGGGCCCCGGAGACAGAAATCGTTGCGGGGTCGCGTGACCTGCAAATGTGGGGCCCTCTATCAGGACGCGTGTCCCTACGTGGAACCAACTCGCCCGCATATAACTTCCTAATACGGAGCCGACAGTTACGTGGAACAAGGTGCACCACCGCCCACCGGGACACTTCGACGACGGATTAGCTCTCCCGCATAGAGATATTTCCATGCGGGAGTCCGGAACGTACCAACCCCCCATCCGGCAACAGGTATCGTTGTATCTCCATTGTCGATTCCCTGGAAAGCGAAATCTCAACCGCAACCTACACAGCTCTACCCTAAGATCCGTGTTTTAGGCAGTGGCGATGCATGTGACGAACCGCACCGAGCCATCAATTTCTCCTCGCGAATCGTAAAGCATCGGTCTCCAGCAAACCGTCACCAAGTTGGCGTTACTGCATCCTTTACCGAGCTCCTGCCACCTTCTTCCTCTCTCTCTCTGTCTCTCTCCCTCCCTTTCTTTCTGCTCTCTCTGTCTCTCTCTTTTCCCTTTCCGTTTTCTTTAAAAATTCTTCTCTTTTCTCCTAAAACCTTTTTCAGTGCAAAAAGTTGCAAATTTTCTCCTTGATTTTATTTCCTTTTTCTGGCAAAAGAGATTGCTTGGCGCTGGTGGTGCGCAAAAAGCCAACGTAATAATGTTTTCCATCACCTGCTCTCCTCCTTCTTCTTCTTCGTAGATCCCTCCAGTCCCCGCCAATACTCCGCATGGATCCTGACGACTCGGAGACCCCCACCTCCGCCGCGGCGGTGGAGGCGGCGACAACGGCCGCCGCCGACGGCTCCTCACCGAAGGAGCCTCCCGTCCTCCTTCACGGCGACCTCGACCTCTGGATCTTGGAGGCCCGCCGCCTTCCTAACATGGACATGTTATCCGAGCATCTCCGCCGCTGCTTCGCAGCCTGCCGCCCACCCTCCCCCGCCTCCTGCACCCGCTCCCGCCGGCCACCACGCCACCACCACCGCCACCCCAAGATCATCACCAGCGACTCCTACGTCACCGTCTCCCTCGCCGGCGCCACTGTCGCCCGCACCCGGGTCATCCCCAATTCCCAGGACCCTAAGTGGAACGAGCACTTCAAGATCCCCCTCGCTCACCGCTCCCCCTTCATCGTTTTCCATGTCAAGGACAACGATGTCTTCGGCGCCCAGGTCATCGGCACCGTCTCCATCCCCACTGCCCTCGTCGCCTCTGGCGACCTCGTCCGTGACTGGTACCCCGTCCTCGACCCCTCCGGCAAGCCCCCCAAGCCGGAGACCGCCCTCCTCGTCTCCCTCCAGTACAGGCCCGTCGACGGGAACCCCATCTACGCCCATGGCATCGCTGGCGACCCCGAGAAGCTCGGCGTGAGGGACACCTACTTCCCGGTCCGAAAGGGTGGATTGGTGACGCTCTACCAGGACGCCCATGTGAGGGAGGGGGAGCTCCCTGAGATCGAGCTGGAAAAAGGAATGAACTTTGAGCACCATAGGTGCTGGGAGGACATCTGCCATGCCATTCTTGAGGCCCACCATTTGATCTATATCGTCGGTTGGTCGGTCTATGACAAGGTGAAGCTGGTGAGGGAGCCGACCCGGCCGCTGCCGCCGGGGGTGGAGAATTTCACATTGGGGGAGCTTCTCAAGTACAAGTCACAAGAAGGGGTTCGGGTATGCTTGCTAGTTTGGGACGATAAGACTTCCCATGATAAATTCTTTGTTAGAACGGTATGGCCCTCAATCCATCATATATGAATTATTGGTTAATGACTATTACTTTTTGATAGACTTGATTTCATAGCCTTTTAATACCTTCCATTTCATGCTTAGGATGCTGCCGGTTTGGTTTTCCCTGTCCCACAATCTGTTTCTTGGCCTGGCCTTGTTACTCGTTTTGTTCATTCTGAATGATAATTAGTGACTTCACATGATAATTTTTTTCTCAAAACAGTATTTAACCACACAGTCCGATTGTTTTGCAAGAGTAGAAACATTCTTGACCATAGTAGTTGCAACACATAGTTGTGTCAAGCCAACCTAACATGTAGTTTCAGGTTGGGATAAATGATGGTGGTAGCATTCATGTCAATTTTGTCTTACGCCATGTGATTTTACATGTCAAAGTTGTCTAATTTCCCAGGGGAATCCTGTGGAGAAGTAATCTCCTTGATTGTGGGTTGAGCCATTGGCCAAACTTTCAAACATACCGTATGTAGATAGACATTCTATCATTAGTTTCTCATTGCTTATACTATGATCTGTTTTATCCAACTGATATGCATCAAAATGCTGGACATTAATCTTACGAGTGCCACTAGTATAACTGATCCCAGTTGCAAAGAAGTTCTAAATTTATATCAAGTTGCTGACCCCTTTTATGTGCCATCTCTAGTTCCTACAATTCTTGTCTAGATGATCCTAAAGTTGTCAACTTTGGCTAAGAGTCAATGAACTCCAAATATTTGAGCCCTTGAGATTCCTAATTCCATGGATGGAAAGAAACATACATCCAGTAATCTGGGCTCTAGTCTTTCATACTTCAGTGTATAGCCTAACATGGAGATTATGAGCTTTAGTAGTCTACCCTAAGTACTGTTTCCTTCTAACACATGAGCCCCACTCTGATTCTGTGTTGGCACTTATTAGTTGGCCTTTCCAGCCTATAATTTGTGTTCACATCAATTGATGGATGTAATTCCCTATATAACCTTGTTAGACTTCTTTGCTATTTAGACTTGGAATAGTCCAAGTGAATTTTGCAGGGTTGCTTCTTGACAGCAGGTCTTTTCATTGATGAACTAGCCTTCTAGTTTTATGGCTCTGCCAAAAGTTGTCTTGCTTAAAAGTTTGGTGTTAAGTCTTAAGCAGTTGGCATTTGTTGGACGGCTGATTGTAAAATCAGCTCATTCTTTCCATGGAATATGTCAATGATAACAATACCGGATATATTGTTACAAGTCCTGTGAACAATCTCCATCCTCCACATCCCTATGGATTTTCCTTCTTTTAACAACACTCCATTATCATGTATGTATGCTTGCTTCACTTTGACCTTCCAAAGAATTTGAAGTTTGTATCTCGTGTATTTAGTTTAGGCACATCCAAGGGCCTGAGGCATTCTTAACTGTTGCATGTGCCATTACTTTTAGCATCATATATAAAATACTGATTCTGCCTTTTCTCTAGGAAACTTTAATTGGTCTGGGGTGATTCTTTTTGTTCCTCAACAATGACCATTCCAAGAGAAGTTCATGTTTATAGTGATTTATAATCAAAGAAATCAGTATCTGTCATGCCTCATAACTTGCTAACACGTTGTGATCATTTTATTTTTTGCTTTTCCTTTTTGTGTACTGATGAAAATGATTGATGCGGCTAAATTTGGTATTTTGGTGTCTTGTGCAGGGGGGAGTGATGCAAACTCATGATGAAGATACTCGAAAATTTTTCAAGCATTCTTCTGTCATTTGTGTGCTGTCACCTCGTTATGCCAGCAGCAAACTTAGCATTTTCAAGCAGCAGGCAGGCTTCAAATCGTGCTTTTACTTCCATGAAATATTTTATGGCATACTTATGCTGGATGAACAGACATGAAAAATAAAATTGTATAAAAGACCACTTTGCTGATAATATGGATATCCATGTAGGATTTAATTCTTCAAGTAACATTATCTTATGTTTTAGTGAAAACTAGGTGTTGCTTTTCTGGGACTCCGGTGGAATGAAAGTATGTACATGCCCAAGGTTTACAATCTAATAGCATGGACTATGAATGATCTAAGATTATTATTAAGTATGATTCCAATTTCATGTAATCATACTTTGAGAGAGGGGACCATGGTCTATTTTATGAATGTTTATTGTGCTATGATTTAATAAGTCAATGTATTCATGAAGCAGCATAGGTATGTCCAAATGCAAACACAAATAGCCACCTGGAGTATTTTGGCCAATACTTGGCAATCACTATCAACTCTTTTCCATTCCACTTCCAAACGTGGTTTGGTTTCACTGGGTTCCAGCAAAAGCCTGGTAGTTTCATTTTGAAGGTCATTTCATATTAAACTAATATTGATTTATCTGAAGGGGTATAAAATTTCACCCTACGTAAAGCTTGTTAAAGTACCATTTTTGGTGGATTTTTTACAATAAATTGATGGGAAATTGGGATAGAAATATATTGGTTCCTGTTTCAATGAGGATCTCAGTTGGTATTTATTCTAACGGTTTGCTTTATACTCTGGACCAAGTATAAACCATTGAACTATGCTGAACTTTTCCAAGTGATGTGATTAACACTGGGAATCTAGATGGGTCTTTTTGATGTTTTTATTGATCAAAATTGCTTAACCCGCTTACTCTTATTTTATGAACTAGTCTACTTTTACTACTTTCAAACGCTAATAATGTAGTGGTTATATTTCATATAATGTTGTCCTCCAGGAAGTATGTTTGATGCATGTTGAAAGTTGCTTTTTGTTTTTCAGTTCTTTTACCTGTTTCAAACATTGCTTATCTTGATTTGGATCCATGCTAGCTTGTCTTATCTAGTTATCATATACCAGTTGTTGTATCTCGAGTATTGGCTGCTGGCGCTAGAATGAAGATATACAGAACTCTATAAGGGGATTTTTGCATATATACACCCCTTAAAATTCCCTTATTTGTGTATTTACTCTTTAAAAGTTGAAATGTATATATACCTGTCTAAAAAATTGTGAAAGTTAGATGTTAAGTTAGATGTCTACGCTTCATGTCTTGTTGTAGTTGTAAACATAGTTTGACTGGGATGAAAGGTAACTTCTCTTGAGACTAAATAATTTCCGATTTATTATATGCGTTTTCTTGAAAAATTTAAGTGGTATTAGTAAAATTCTGTGCCAATATTGTGGATTTGTTATTTTTTTTGAACAAAAGGATAATAACTAGGCACCTTTAGAGGAGCATTTATGCAAAAATCTACAAAGGAATTCAGGCTAATATATATAGTACTGTCACATTTTTTGAGGAATATTTATGCATATTTCACTTTTTGAAGGATAAATAAGCAAGAAGCACTTCCAAAGGGTATGTATGCAAAAATCCCTTATTTTCTTAAAATCTAGCTTTTGGAAAATAACCTGGCTACTCCATCTCAAACAGTCCTATTTAGCAAGTTCATCCATTTTGACAAAAAGCTGATCAGTGTCAGATGATTTCATGCATTATGCCTGGTCCAACCCATAGGTCTTGTATAGCATTGTCTTGAGAACATTCAGGACCAAAGAAGTGGCCAAGATGCTGGTTTTGCATGACACAAAACATGAAACTATTAGATGCAACCAAGTAGATGATTACAAGCTGGAAGAAGCAACTGTAAAATGGATGAATGCAAGCCATACTGTAGTCATTTAGGGAACATATGGATGGCTATTATTAGTTAAAATTCAATAGAGGATTTATCCAATGAGTAGAAAATATATTTTTGGCGTACTTTCGAGTAATGTGGCCCCCTTGCCTGTGGCGTAATCATTTTTCTTATAACATATGTGTGCAGGTTGTTGGGACCCTCTTTACACACCATCAGAAATGTTTATTGGTTGATACACAAGCTTCTCAAAATAACAGAAAAATCACTGCTTTCATAGGAGGTCTTGATCTTTGTGACGGCCGCTATGATACGCCGCAGCATAGAATTTTTTCTGATCTTGACACAGTATTTTTGAATGACTTTCACAACCCCACATTTGCTGTGAGTATATCTCTGTGATGTTCCATCATTAAAGTTCTTATCTCCTTTTTTCAATATACCTTGCCTAACTTGTTAGTTTAGGTAGACTTCAGTTTTTGAAACAGCAAGTTTACTCTCAAAATCGGAAAGCTAGGCATATTAGATTATTAGCGTCCCACTACTATTGCCTTGGTATTGCCTCACTATGCATTTTTAATCTTTTTCTTGTCAAAATATGTAATATGTGATAGGAGGCATTTGAAATTTGCATACGTGTTGCTCAAGTAGTGTATCAATCACAGAACGTACTAAAAATACAGGAAATGTGATGGTCTCTTGAAACCATAACTCGTTACATTTGGATACTTGCTATTGAATTGACTTAATATTAGTATGTATGCATCACAATGGAATGCGGATATGATTGTCAGGCATGTATACTACACAGTTGCCAGATGTAGCACATTAGCAGGGTGAGAGAGATACGTTAGTACGTCCATGTATGGTCATCTAGGTGTATAAATTGTAATAATAAAACTATGTGATTATAGAAGTTAATCAAACTTTTTGAGACTTGGGAAGCAATTGCATGTACAAAAAAAGTCCACATGAACTTGTTTATTACATTTTTTTGTATGATAACTCATTAGCTACTCTAGGTGTACTTTGCAGCAGAACAGGATCTCCGTAGGATAGTACCATCAATGGTTCCACATGGACAAGATATTTTCTTCTTTTTTTTTTTTTCTTTTTTTAAAGTCTCCAATACTTTGACTATATGTCTTAGTACTTCCATAGTTATAATATGACTTTCTTATTTACAAAATTCAATTGCTGTACTGCATGCTTGGACAGAAGTGTCATCTTATTGGCATTAAAATTGATGTCAGATATCTCTTTTGGACACCTGAGTGTTCAATTCATAAATGCCAACCAACTCAAAAACCTGCTGACATTTTGTGGTTATTACCTCTTAATTTTGCAAATGTGCATGCTTTCTTATTGTTAGTGGTCTGTAAATGTAGTTCATACACACCGATATGATATACAAACACATGCACACATGTAATGAGTGATCAAGCTAGTGGATGTGATAACTGTAACTACTAAAGAAATCATTTTTGTTATTGACATGTGTCAACATGTTAAGTTCATCTTTATCTATTCTATGAATCCGGCAGGCCACTTGTATGTGTTCCTATTGCAATGAGATGAGATTTTAAACTAGCACGTGATTTCTCTCTTTTGGTTATGTGCAGGAAGCCACAAAAGGCCCGAGACAGCCATGGCATGATTTACACTGCAAAATTGAAGGACCTGCTGCGTATGATATTCTTACAAATTTTGAGCAGCGCTGGCAGAAGGCAACAAAATGGCGGGAGTTGGGGAAGCATTTTAGAAAAATATCTCACTGGGGTGATGATGCACTAATAAAGCTAGAACGCATTTCATGGATACTGAGTCCTTCACCTACCGTGCCAAATGACGATCCAAGCCTTTGGGTTTCCAAGGAAGAAGACTCTGAAACTTGGCATGTACAGGTTGTATAACAACTTGCCATATGCAAATTCTTTCTTGACTCTATTTTTACTTGAAGAAAACTAATTAATTTTCCGCAATGTGTTAGGTTTTCCGATCTATAGACTCTGGATCAGTTAAAGGATTTCCCAGGGGTGTTCATGAAGCTTTGGAGAAGGTTAGCCTGCTGCTGTATTTCATCAATTGACTATCTAGTAACTACTACTTTTTGTGTGCTTGATCATGCCTAATCCCATGCTTGTTTCTATAAAATTCTTATAAGTATTTATTTTTTAGGCCCACTACCATTAAAAAACTATATGTTAGGTCTAGGTCACTAATCAGGTCCTATTAACTAATAATTTCATGGATGACTGCAGAACCTTGTTTGTCGAAAGAATCTGGTGATTGATAAGAGCATCCATACAGCATATGTAAAGGCAATCAGATCTGCACAACACTTTATTTATATTGAAAATCAGTATTTTCTTGGTTCATCTTATGGTTGGACATCCTACAAAAATGCAGGTTTGGAGCACTTTGTTTCAGTGTTTGTATTCCATTAAGCAGTCCTCTTTTCTGAAGTATAAGATGCCACTTCTCTAAATGTTATGACCTCAAGCTAGGGAACATTTTTATGAACTAAGATGTTAATTTTTTTTCCTTAACATCTATTCCAATGTAACTGCCTCCAATTAGCATCATAACTAACAATTGTGTTGCTTTTGCATTACCTTCAATTGATACATTGAGATTAGGTAGTTATCTTGGTGCAGTCAGACATTTTTGTTTGAATATTTAGTTAGCTGACCTTTATGTTGTTGTGTTTTTTATAGGTGCTCGGGCACGTAGATTTCAAAATTTTTTCAAAATCAAAATGCAGCGGAATAATAGATTAAAATACTTTTAATCTAATAACATGTATTCATCATATAAAGGTACCTAAGGATCTAGTTCATATGCAGAATAACATGATCTGATTTTTAGTCTAAAATAAATACGTGATCGGATCGCGTACCTGTTTTGCTTTTCTTTCTTCAGATTTGGATCTTTATCCCGAGTTGATCTTCACCAGCAATTTGATGATCTCGAATGTCTTCAACAGATCTCTTGAAGCGGCACAAGCGTCTGGCCCATGGTTCGTCGTATCGGGCCGAACCACCCTGTACGTGGCGTACCGAGCCAGACCGGCACCTTACCGGTCCGGTTCGGACCTTTTTTTTGAAAAATCCCCTCGAACCACACCGAACCGTCCGGTTCGGTCCGGTTCGCATCCATACCGCCCAAAATCGGGTGGTATGGTCAGTTCGGTACCGGTTTGGCGTGAACCGAACCGTGCCGACATCCCCCATGTGAAAAAAGTGGAGAGGAGGGAGGGGGAGGAGGATGAGGTCGGAGAGTTTTTAAATGGCTGAGAGGCGTTAGAGTTCTCTGAGAAGTCTCAGAGAACTCCCGAAGCGTATGAAGGTCTCAACGAAATCGTTGAGACCTCCGAAAAATTAGAAAAAAAGAAAAGAATTCCGTCAAATTGCAGGAGTAGTTCGAAGAGAGACTGATCTTTGGCCGGAGGTAAGATAATGTGTTATTTTCTTAGTAAATATTTTTTTTTATTTTTGTTGTTAAAAATAGGATAAGAATAAGAAAGAATGAAAATAAGAGAAAATCATGCCAAAATCTTGTGATTTTGGTATGATTTAATTATATGTGATAGATCTTTGGAAGATCTATATGATGACACCAAAATTGTTAACTTTCGTTAATTATATATTTTTTAAATATTTTTATATATTTATTCATTAAAAAATTAATAAAAAATTAAATTTTAGAAAAAAAATCATGTTTAGAATGATTCAAGCTACTTAAATCTAATTTCAAAATTTTTTTCAAATATTTGAAATTAAAAAATTATTTTTTTTAATTATTTAAATTAAAAAATTTAATTATAAAATAAAAAATATATAAAAATATTATTATATTTTAGTTAATTTAAAAATATTATTTGAAGCATATAACATATTTATTTTGAATTTATAAGTTTTAAAATAATTATTAAAATTATTTTAAAATTATATATAATTATTTTAATTATCATTAAACTATCGTGTTTTGTTATACTTGCATATATTTATAAAAAAAAAATTAGAGCATGACGTTCGTTTACTTTAATTAATCAGCTATTTTATAGTATATATTTATTTATATAAAAATTATTAAAAAAATAAAAAATCAGAGTTATTTTTGAAATTGAGAATAATGTTTAGAATGATTCAAAACAATTGAAATATTTGAATCTAACTTGAAATTTTTTTGAAATTTTTTTTGTAAATATTTAAATAGTAAAAAATATTATCAAATAAAAAATATATGTAATTAGTATTATATTATAGTTAATTCAAAATAATTAGTATTTTGTTATACCTGCAGAAATTAGTAAGAAAGATCCAGAGCGTGACATCGGTTGGGATCATGGCGAGATGTTCTCGACTCGACATCATTGGAGATGCAAATGGTGCAACACAGAGTTCAAAGGAAGAGGGGTGACTAAGTTGAAGCAGCATCTGGCTGGTGGTTATCCTGATATGTCTATGTATCGGAAATATCCGCAAGAGGTCCGACAATTGATGAAAAAGTACTTTGTTGATTCGAAAGCAACGAAGGAAAGGGCAAAGCAGAAAAAGATCGAAATAAACTGTCGAGCTGCAGAGCCACTTTTTTATCACTCTAAAGAGTCAGAGGAGGCTTCTGCTCCAGATGATGAGGCATAGATTGAGGCTGCCATTCAGGCGAGCTTGACGGATCAGTATCGGCAGGAGGAAATGGCCCGGTACAAAGAGCGATTCGGACCATCATACTACGAATCAGGATCTGGATCAGTGACTGATGGGGGAGAATTCGAGTTAAGGAGGACTACCTCAGTCAGAGTCTGGTGGTAAAGGGAGCAGACGCAGCATGTTTTCTTTATTGGGAGCTTTTGGCAGTAGGAGGAGGTCCTCCAGAGATTCCAGCAGGAGCCAGCATTCAAGATTTGAATCCACATGCTTTGCCCAATAAGGATTCAAAGCAGTAGAGAATTGACAGAATGCTGAAAAAAGATAAAAAGGATATGTGGCGAGCTATTGGATCATGGTTTCATTTCAACCATATTCCAACAAATGCAGCAGCCAATCCTTACTACCGATCTGCTATTTCAGTCATAGAAGCTGCCGGTCAGGGTGTAGATTCTCCAGGATCTAAGGACATCTATGGTCAGCTTCTTGACAGCAATAAAGAGGATCTGCAGAGATGGATTGCTTCTTACAAAAATAAATGGCCTACATACGGTCTGACAGTGATGTGTGATGGTTGGACAGGTCCTACTAGACGGAGCATCATTAATTTTTTGACATACTGTGATGGAAAAATATTTTTTTACAAATCAATTGATGCTTCAGATAAGATGCACGATGCCACATATATCCTTGTCTGATGGAGGAGGTGATTGATTCAGTGGGTGAGCAGCATATCGTGCAGGTCATCATAGATAACAGACTACAATATAAGGCTGTTGGATAGTTGCTAATGGAGCAGCGACCGCAGATATACTGGATCCCATGTGCTGCATATTGCATTGATCTTATATTGATGGATATCGGGAAGATCGCAGGGTGCAACAGGTAGTGGAGATTGCCCAGACCATTACTAGATTCATTTACAACCACACATGGGTTCATTGATGCAGATGTATACTGGAAGGGAGATCTTACGATCGGATATCACATGGTTTGCTACCAACTACATAGCACTTGATAGTCTTCTTCAGAAGAAAGCAGCCCCACTTCAGATGTTTGTCAGTGCCGAGTGGCAGGAGAGCAGATATGCGAGGGCCGGCACTGATGGAAGTCATGTGGACAGGGTTCGCTGTACCGGTACCAGACGACGTGCCGATTTCGGATCGGTACGGTACCGTATCGTACCATACCGACATGGTATGCCAAGGCGTACTGGTCCGATGTTGGTACAATTTTTTTCGATTTTCAAATTTTTTTGGAGGTTTTTGAAGTTAATAATTAATAAATACAACTTCAAAATGGCATTATATTATATATTATTGACATATTTGAGTTCAATTTGGAGTTAGGTTGCGGTACAAAGACTCTTGATCCAAAATTTCAAATATATATTTATTTATATTATATTTCAACTATGTCATCTTAAAACTAAAGAAAAAATATATAAAATATGTATTAAAATATATCTAAATATTTAAGTACAAAGTACAATAACTGATATACGAATCTTAAGATATACTCTGCATTTAATTTCTTGTCGAGTGTCTGTGACGCTCGTAGATGTCTGAATCATCAACATAGTCTGAAGGGACATCAGTCCAATCCTCTAGTCAAGCTGTACCGTACTCTCGAATATTCATCATCCCATAAGGCATCCTCTCTGGATTGTAAGACATCTCAGACCTCTTGCTAAAACTCTGGCTCTGGAAAGTATCTTCGGGATGATGGTACGATTGTGGAGAAGTCCATCCAAATATGCTAGTAGCAAAATCTGATCCTTAAGATGCTCCAAGCTGCATAGAATAGTAACCATTAGAAGATGATACCTCTGATGCACCACATGCATATGGATCATAAGGTGGCTATGGATAATAGGATCCATAATGCGAGGATGATCCAGATACATCCATGGATCCTACTCCACGTGCAAGATCGTTCGCAGCTGCATCATGTGCTGGACGACCTCTAGGAGCCCGTCGTCTATATGAAATCGGCTCCCCACGATCTCTACCGACTCATCCACCATGATCCCTATCCTATGTGACATGCATAAACTGATATTTATCGGTGAATCGAATATCACTCTGTGGCTGTCTCATAAATGGTGGTCTCCTGTCCTCCAGTTCCTCCTTGATCATCAGATCCATGGCTACTACTATCAGTATCATCATCACTGTCCCTGGTGTCTGTATCTGAACCAGATAGCTCCTGTACTCTCGAGAGGTGCACGTACAACTGTCTTTTTCTTTCTCCTTTTGTGCCCCTCTGTGATCGAGTTTTCTGTGATTGGGAGGATGGATGCCTTTTTGCTGACTGCCGGGAGGATCATCTATACATCTCTCGCTCGAATCTCTGGGAAGATGTATCGGACAATGAGTCATGTGATGAATGAGTTCCTTGTGTTCCCTCAGGCTGTGGCTGATCAGCTGGAACTCTGTGGAATATTTTTTTCTGCCCATTGTCCTAGATCCATCCTGATCTCCCTCGCCACCACACTGGCTGGTCGTGGAGGGGATCCTAGCTCATCAAGTTCTGGCTCCTGCTACTGACCTACAAGCCATCCGATGATCAGATCGTCATCCTCGTTGGTATAATCATCCAATGTCGGATTAGTGTACTTCAACTAAACTTCCTCTTGAATATATTTTAGTCTCAATCTCAGATTGTAGTGAACATATACAAGATCATCGAGGTATTTTTGTGTCAGATGATTTCTCTGTTTGCTGTGGATAAAGGCAAAAGTGGACCAATTACGCTCATAGCCATTAGCAAAGACCGTCTGAGAAAGAATATGGACAGTCATATGTCTTAAATTTTCTGCTGACATTCCGAAATGAATCCATCATTTAACTACAAAAGCAAAATTACATATCAAATTTGATGATATTATTAAGCAAAATTACATATCAATCTATATTGCTCATTATTGATATGTAATTTACCTGTCTTCATCAGTTTTTTGCTTACGATAGCTGATGGGACTCCAAAACAGTCTGATCTCTCTCTAAACTGTTTCAAATCTGAAACAAAATATATTTATTATTTATAAATATATCAGATCAAATTCAGTTGAATAATTATATCTGTTTTAAACTAGCATACCTCTTGCAGACACAACGACGTGATTTTTGAATCGAACACCATCTTATATATGACATTGTGAAGAGCAGCAAGAAGCTCGTTGTCCATATCTATCCCCGAAATAGTATACTAAAATCTCGGATTCAAGTAATAAGCTGCAGATAAATTTCAAGACTGATTAAGCATATTTTTATTTTCATGCTTCGAAAAAATATTTTAAAATATTCTTGAATTCAAATTTACCAATTAGATGCAAATCTCTGCCTATCTGATAGTCCCAATGGTGCTCAATGATGTTAATAAATTTTTTAGCATACTTGGGATCATTCTTACTGATTTGTTTCTTTGTCCTCTCCATCATGTAATATAGAAAGCCCATCTGGGGGTATCTCTCGCTGTCCACGGTGCGAAGCACCTCATATAAAGGCTTGATAGCCTTCACTACCTTCTCAGTCCGCTGCCAAAATGACTGACTCGTCATCAAGTTCTCCACATGACTTCCATTAATACCGGCCCTCGCATATCTGCTCTCCTGCCACTCGATACTAACAAACATCTGATGTAGGGCTGCTTTCTTCTGAAGAAGACTATCAAGTGCTATGTAGTTGGTAGCAAACCGTGTGATATCCGGTCGTAAGATTTTTCCCCAGTATACGTCCGCATCAATGAAAGAACCCATGTGTGATTGTAGATGAATCTAGTAATGGTCTGGACAATCTCCACTACCTGCTGCACCCTGCGAATCTTCCCGATATTCATCAATATAAGATCAATGCAATGTGCAGCACATGGGGTCCAGTATATCTGCGATCGCTGCTCCATCAGCAACTCTCCGACAGCCTTATATTGTAGTCTGTTATCTGTGATGACCTGCACGATATGCTGCTCACCCACTGAATCAATCACCTCCTCCATCAGATCAAGGATATATGTGGCATCGTGCATCTTATCTGAAGCATCAATTGATTTGTAAAAAAATATTTTTCCATCACAGTATGTCAAAAAATTAATGATGCTCTGTCTAGTAGGACCTGTCCAACCATCACACATTACTGTCAGACTGTATGTAGGCCATTTATTTTTGTAAGAAGCAATCCATCTCTGTAGATCCTCCTTGTTGCTGTCAAGAAGCTGACCATAGATGTCCTTAGATCCTGGAAGATCTACATCCTGGCCGGCAGTCTCTATGACTGAAATAGCAGATCGGTAGTAAGAATTGGCTTCTGCATTTGCTGGAATATGGTTGAAATAAAATCATGATCCAATAGCTCGCCACATATCCTTCTTCTTATATTTTTTCAGCATACTGTCAATTCTCTGCTGCTTTGAATCCTTACTAGGCAAAACATGTGGATCCAAATCTTGAATGCTGGCTCCTGCTGGAATCTCTGGAGGATCTCCTCCTACTGCCAAAAGCTCCCAACAAAGAAGACATGCTGCGTCTGCTCCCTCTACCACTAGGCTCTCTGACTGAGGTAGTCTTTCTTAACTCGAATTCTCCCCCATCAGTCACTGATCTAGATCCTGATTCGTAGTATGATGGTCCGAATCGCTCTCTGTATCGGGCCATTTCCTCCTGTCGGTACTGATCCGCCAAGCTCGCCTGAATGGCAGCCTCAATCTGTGCCTCATCATCTGGAGCAGAAGCCTCCTCTGACTCTCTAGAGTGATAAGAAAGTGGCTCTGCAGCTCGACAGTCTACTTCGGTCTTTTTTTGCTTTGCCCTTTCCTTCATTGCTTTCGAATCAACAAAGTGCTTTTTCATCAATTGTTGGATCTCTTGCGGATATTTCCAACACATGGACACATCAGGATAACCACCAGCCAGATGCTGCTTCAACTTAGTCACCCCTCCTCGAACTCTGTGTTGCACCATCTCCAATGATGTTGAGCCGAGAGTATCTCGTCATGATCCCAACCGATGTCACGCTCTAGATCTTTCTTCTTACTCATTTCTGCAGATATAACAAAATACTAATTATTTTGAATTAACTGTAATATAACACTAATTACATATATTTTTTATTTGATAATATTTTTTATTATTTAAATATTTATAAAAAGAATTTCAAAAAAATCTCAAGTTAGATTCAAATATTTCAATTGTTTTGAATCATTCTAAATATTATTCTCAATTTCAAAACTAACTCTGATTTTTTATTTTTTTATTTTTTAAATAATTTTTATATAAATAAATATATACTATAAAATAGCTGATTAATTAAAGTGAACGAACGCCATGCTCTAAATTTTTTTCTTATAAATATATGCAAGTATAACAAAATACGATAGTTTAATGATAATTAAAATAATTATATATAATTTTAAAATAATTTTAATAATTATTTTAAAATTTATAAATTCAAAATAAATATGTTATATGCTTCAAATAATATTTTTAAATTAACTAAAATGTAACACTATTTTTATATATTTTTTATTTTATAATTAAATTTTTTAATTTAAATAATTAAAAAAATAATTTTTTTATTTTAAATATTTGAAAAAAAATGTTGAAATTAAATTTAAATATCTTGAATCATTCTAAACATGATTCTCAAACTCTGATTTTTTTTTAAAATTTAATTTTTTATTAATTTTTAAATAAATAAATATATAAAAATATTTAAAAAATATATAATTAATAAAAAATAATAATTTTGGTATCATCATGTAGATCTTTCAAAGATCTATCACATATAATTAAATCATACCAAAATCTTAAGATTTTGATATGATTTTTTTTTATTTTCATTTTTTCTCATTCTTATCCTATTCTTAACAATAAAAATAAAAAAAAATATTTACTAAAAGAATAACACATTATCTTATCTCCGGCCAAAGATCAATCTCTTCTCGATCCACTCCTGTAATTTGACGGAGTTTTTTTTTTCTAATTTTTCGGAGGTCTCAACGATTTCGTTGAGATCTTCATACGTTTCGGGAGTTCTCTGAGACTTCTCAGAGAACTCTAACGTCTCTTAGCCATTTAAAAACTCTCCGACCCCACCCCCTCCCCCCTCTCCATTTTTTTCACGTGGGGGATGTCGGCACGGTTTGGTTCACACTGAATCGGTACCGAACCGACCATTTTGGGTGGTATGGATGCGAACCGGATCGAACCAGGCGGTTCGGTGCAGTTCGGAGGGATTTTTCGAAAAAAAGATCCGAACCAGACCGGTAAGGTGCCGGTCCAGCTCGGTATGCCATGTACCGGGCGGTTCGGTCCGGTACGGTGAACCATGCATGTGGAGAACTTGGTGACGAGTCAGTCATTTTGGCAGCTAGCTGAGAAGGTAGTGAAGGCTATCAAGCCTTTATATAAGGTGCTTCACGCCATGGACAGCGAGAGATACCCCCAGATGGGCTTTCTATATTACATGATGGAGAGGGCAAAGAAACAGATCAGTGAGAATGATCCCAAGCATGCTCAAGAATTCATTAACATCATTGAGCACCGTTGGAACTATCAGATGGGCAGAGATTTGCATCTAGCTGGTAAGTTTGGATTCAAGAATGTTTTAAAATATTTTTTCGAAGTATGAAAATAAAAGTGTGCTTAATCAGTCTTGAAATTTATCTGCAGCTTATTACTTGAATCCAAAATTTTAGTATACTATTTCGGAGATAGATATAGACAGCGGGCTTCTTGCTGCTCTTCGCAATATCATATATAAGATGGTGTCCGATCCAAAAATCACGTCGTTGTGTCTGCAAGAGGTATGCTAGTTTAAAACAGATGTAATTATTCAACTGAATTCGATCTGATATATTTATAAATAATAAATATATTTTATTTCAGACGAAACAGTTTAGAGAGGAATCAAACAGTTTTGAAGTTTCATCAGTTGTCGTAAGCAAAAAGAAGATGAATCCAGATAAATTACATATCAATAATGAGCAATATAGATTGATATGTAATTTTGCTTAATAATATCATCGAATTTGATATGTAATTTTGCTTTTGTAGTTGAATGGTGGATTCATTTTGGAATATCAGCAGAAAATTTGAGACATATGGCTGTCCGTATTCTTTCTCAGATGGTCTCTGCTAGTGGCTGTGAGCGTAATTGGTCCACTTTCGTCCTTATCCACAGCAAACAGAGAAATTCATCTGATGCAAAAATGCCTCGACGATCTTGTATATGTTTACTACAATCTGAGGTTGAGGCTAAAATGTATTCAGATGGAAGTTCAGTTGAAGTACACTGATCCGACACTGGATGATTATGCCGACGAGGATGACGATCCGATCATCGGATGGCTTGCAGGTCAGCAGCAGGAGTCAGAGCTTGATGAGCTAGGGTCCCTTCTACGACCAGCCAGTATGGTGGCGAGGGAGATCAGGGTGGATCCAGGGCAATGGGCAGAAAAAAATATTCCACATAGGGTTCCAGCTGATCAGCCATAGCCTGAGGAGATACAAGGGACTCATTCATCACATGACTCGCTGTCCGATACATCTTCCTAGAGATTCGAACGAGAGATGTATAGACGATCCTCCCAGCAGCCAGCAAGAAGGCATCCATCCTCCCAATCACAGAAAACTCAGTCACAGAGGGGCACAAAGGGGGGAAGGAAAAGACAATTGTACGTACACCACTCTCAAGAGTACAGGAGCTATCTGATTTAGATACGGACACCAGGAAGAGTGATGATGATACTGGTAGTAGTCATGGATCTGATGATCAGGGAGGAACTGGAGGACAGGAGATCACCGTTTATGAGACAGCCACAGGGTATATTCGATTCACTGGTGAGTCTCAGTTTACGCATGTCACACAGGATAGGGATCATGGTGGACGAGTCGGTAGAGACCGTGGGGAGCCGATTTCATATAGACGATGGGTTCCTAGAAGTCGTCCAGCACATGATGCAGCTGCGAACGATCTTGCACATGGAGTAGGGTCCATGGATGTATTTGGATCATCCTCGCATTATGGATCCTATTATTCACAGCCACCTTATGATCCATATGCATATGGTGCATTCGAGGCATCATCTTCTAATGGTTACTATCCTATGCAGCCTGGAGCATCTTACGGATTAGATTTTGCTACTGGTATATTTGGATGAACTCCTCCACAACCATACCATCATCCGGAGGATACTTCTCAGAGTCAGAGTTTTAGCGAGAGGTCTGAGATGTCTTACAATCCAGAGAGGATGCCTTATGGGATGATGAATATTCGAGAGTACGGTGCAGCTTGGCTAGAGGGTTGGACTGATATCCCTTCAGACTATGTTGACGATCCAGACATCTACGAGCGTCACAGACACTCGACAAGAAATTAAATGCAGAGTATATCTTAAGATTCGTATATCAATTATTGCGGTTTGTACTTAAATATTTAGATACATTTTAATGCGTATTTTATATATTTTTTATTAGTTTTAAGATGACAGTTGAAATATAACGTAAATAAGTATATGTTTGAAATTTTGGATCAAGAGTCTTTGTACCGTAACCAACTCCAAATTGAACCAAAATATGTCAATAATATGCAATATAATGCTATTTTGAGGTTGTATTTATCAATTATTAACTTTGAAAGTTTCAAAAAAAAAATTTGAAAATCGAAAAAAAATTGTGTACCGATACCGGATCAGTACGCCTTGGCATACTGTGTCGGTACGATACGGTACCGGTACCATACCGTATCGGTCCGGCACCGGCACGCCGTCCAGTACCGGTACAGCAAACTCTGGTCTGGTTTCTATAGGTATCCACACAAGGTCTTAATCTGATCAGAGGTTTTTGATCTTACCAGAGTGCTAGTTTTCTTGCAGAGATCGCATCTTGACGATTGTTGAGAATTTTTCTTTTCTCTCAAAACATTCTAAGAGAAAAAGAAGAATAAAAGGATAAAAATCTCTACTCTAGAGATCTAGAGAAGAACTTTTTCTTCTTTTTTCTTTCATGCATGAGAGAATCATTTCTCTCATCTTTTTCACGCATCCAAGAGGAACCTTTCCTCTCAAAAAATCAGCATATAAGAAGGAAGACTCTTCTTCCTTTCTTCAGCGAGGAAGATTTTCTTCCTCTCCTTTTGTGACGCCATGAAGGAGGATCAATTCCTTTCCTTTCAGCCCAAAAGGAAGACACTTCTTCCTCTCTTTTCTTCACGCCATAAAGCTGATTTTCTGCGAACCAGCAGCTTTCACATGTTGAAATCAATCTATTTCAACACCCAAAAACTTTTCTTTTATCAGCGTGGAAGTGTGTTTTGATTAGGAGTCAAAGTCCTAATATTATGGCATGTAGGAGAGGCTGTTAGGATAGAGTTTGGGGCGGGCCAAACTCCTTTCTTTTAGGCATGTAATAGAACATAAGGGGCTGATTTTTACCGTGACTTATCCACGAAAAGAAAGATGGGGCGTGATGTTTCTCACACAAATAAGAGGGCTACATGAAGCTTCTTTAGAGTGTAAAATAAAAGGAAGGCATGGAGATGGGTAAGCGGCCAAGAATTTGATGAGTTCCTAGTCAAACTATGAAATCTTGAATCTTGGTTCAAATCCCTAACTCACTCTTGGACCAATCCTAATCAATTTAGGGATTAGTTATAACCAAATAACTAATTGGGTTCTAACCTAATTAGAAATCTAATTAGGTCCTAATCCAATTAGAAAAATAGTTGGATTAAATCCCATCAAGTTAGGGATTGGGTTCTTGGATATAAAGTCATCTCATAATCAATAGGGCTTGATCCAATCAAGCCTATTATCCAAAAAGGTTTGATCCAATCAAACTTAAACCAAATTAAATTGAATCTCATTCAATTAAATTTGATTTGAATCCCATTGCTCGATCATATTGAGTCCTATTGCAATCTAATTGCAAATTAAATCCTCCAAAAAAAAATTCACCAATCCTTAGTGAATTAAACATTGCAACTGTTGTATTGATTTAATCATCAATCAAATTGATAATTAAATCCTATTATGATTCATAATTGCAAATCAATCATTTGATCAGTCAAAAGCCTCTTTTGTGTGTGATCCCATAGATTCTATTTTGTCTGGTAGTAAGGTATATTATGATCTCTATCATAATATCATCGAAATTTTTTTCAATAGGTTGGAATTATTCCAACTCTATCCATTAAGAATCATCGATCATCAAGATGATGCTTATTAGCCCCACAATCCACCAGTGACATCTAGTAGTATGTAGTGGTATTCCAGTAGAATAAAATGTGGTGAACCTCTAAATACAGTTATGTGTGATACAATCCCTCTATCATGAGTTCCGACTAGACGGAGGTTATGGACAACTCGTCAAATCCATTGTCAATCATATGTAAGATTTATTCAACTCAAGTTCATACTGTGAATATTCATGAAAACTCTTTTCCATCAATCACACTGTCTTGGTTAAGGACTTCTGAACTCAGTTTCATAAATCACATGGGACTTTCTTTCTGCTAAGGTCAATAAATCCCATCTAGATGTGCATCATGCTCCTATAGTGAATCAACAATCGTCAACATCTACTACAAGGATTCATTGAGGTCATGTTTATGTATAGTCAAACTCCAGCAGCCTCATTTGGAGCAGTCGTGGCACCGCAGGTTAAAAGACCAGTCACACTACTGCAGCATCGAGAAAATCACTAATGAGTGAACAGACATCCATGTGACTTTTCGTATTGGTCACGCTCAGTACTAGTTGTTCTCTAATAACCACGTGCACTCTCGCTCTAGTGTCCCTACACTATAGACTCGAGACTCATCTGTCTGGAGGAAGCGATTCGTGCATCAGTCATCTGAATCAATCATCGTCTCCGTAATGATCTTATGATTAGGAGCAATTTAGGAATTAACCATCAGTGACACGTGCTTCAAATTTTCAATTATTTGAGAATATGTCATCTTGTTAATCCCTCGGATGATTCATGGACACATGCAACATGAATGGAATTAAAATTCTATTAAGTATAAAATCATATCCTAGAATTATGATATGCGTTAGTCAAGATTGGTTTCTAGGACATGCATCCAGCAATCTCCCACTTATACTAGAGCCAATTTGCCATATACCTAAGCCCCTTATTCTCAAGATAGGCTTCGGTCTTCGACTGACTAAGTGACTTAACCAGTGGGTCTACCACATCTCAAGTGAAGTATACTCTTTGCACCTCTATGTATTTCTACTTGAGGTAGTCACGTATACTGCTTCTCTATGTGCTTGGACTTCTGGTGAGACCTTGGCTTCTTAACGAGAGCTATGGGCCATTGTCTTTGTGCTACAGTGTCATGACATCTGATAGCATGACATCGAGTTCTGCAACTAACATAAGATCCAGAATACGTCCTACACATCTACAACATATTCAGCTTCTATTGAATGGTTACTTGAAATCCTTCCAGCATATTGAACCAAGGACACACTCTGATGTAAACATTCTATCATCAGTATCCATGTATCCTTCCACTCTCTGCTCTGATCCTTTTTCAAAAATCAGGAATAAACCTTAGTGCTTCTCAAGTACTAAAGGATGTTTTCACATCAATCCAATGCTCCTAGCCTGGATTTAACTGATATATGCTCGTGACGATCACAGCAATAGCTATATCAAGTCGAGTACATAGCATGACATACTCTTATACCCGAGAGGGTAGCAAACCCCTCTTAGAGATTTCTATGTTGAACCCTTTCAGCATCTTCTCTATATATTTTTTTGTGAAAACCCAAGCATCCTCTTATCTAGGATAAACTATTTTTCGATAGCGTGACAGATCACAATCACATTATAATTCTCTGGGAAGAGAAAATAATATCCCAAACTCTTAAGGATATCCTATGAAACGAGCTCTATGGACCTAATCTCTAACATGTCCACTTGCTGTGCTTGACATAGGCTAGACATCCTCAAAGCTTGAGATGACAAAGACTCAGTGTCTTACCATGTCATATCCCATATGATGTGGTAAGAACGGATTTAGAGGAGACCTTATTCAATAGGTAAATTTAAAGCATGTCTTTAAAAAAATAAAGATAATTAGTGAAGTTCATTATGGATCGGATCATATCTCATATAGTCCTTTTTCTCTTAATATCTCGTTAAGCTGAGGTTTACTAAAAGGGGGTCCATAGTGAAACTATGCTATTTTTTTTGAGATGATCGAAAAATTTTCTATTTTGGTATTGCATCTTTGATCTGATCGAAGTATCTTTAGGATTTTTTCGATTTACTTTTCTACTTCACATCTAAATTTTTGAACTTTTCAAAGATATCAGATTTGTATTCATACGCACCTATACCATGACTAATCATCGGTATAAGTAGTAAAGTAGAGATACCCTTCCTTAACTAGCACATCAAATGTACCGTACATATCAAATGTGTACAAGGGCAAGTGTATCAGTGATCCCTTCCGCTTGTCCTACCAAGGGTAGTTTGATCATTTATCCTCAAAGAGATGATACACAGACTAGAAATGACTCAATAGTCATTGAGCCCAAGAGCTTATGTTTTTCCAGTTTGTAAATCATTTTTTTTTTATGACCTAGCCTAAAGTATCACATATACTTCAGGTTTATCTCAACTATAGATCTTTCAGGCCCAATGATACTTACTGTTTGCTCAAATAAGTTCACAGATGCATTATCATGCAAATGATAGAGACTGTCTCTAAGAATTAAATCCAAACGGTAGTTACGGAGGTTAGATGCCCACGACCACAGTAGCAACTCTTGCTCTATTGCCAACTCGAAGGGTTACTTCACCTTCCCTCAGCCCTCTGCATTTTCTTAGACCCTATATTAAAGTGTATAAACAGGCACTAGAGTCTAATACTTAACTGAAAGAAGAAGAAACCATTAGGATAGTTTTAAACAATTCGACATGCCTTCCTAAGGCATGTTTTTCTTTAGGCTCTTCAGGTATGTTTCTCTGAACTTTTCAAGGTCCCTTAATTACCAACATTTTGACCAATCCAGATAAGGTGCTATCATGGTTATTCATATGGTAGTTTACTATAAACTATCCATACAAATCAGAAAGAGATTGCAGGATCAAATCCACTAGCAATTTCTTATGCATGATCATGTTGAGCTCTCAAGCTCCTTAATGTCCTTAATCGTTGTCAAACAATGATCATGGATTGACTGTCCATCGTGCATATCATACGCTGTGCGACTTTGATCACCTCACAATTTTTGCAGATGAATGAGCATGTCGTTGGCAGTGTACATGTCTTTTTGCACGCATTGAAGTTCATCACGTATGAACTCCAATTTATAGCACCTATCTCTATTGTCATTATCCATACACTTGTCAAGTATAGCTCGTTGATTGTGAATTGGATGGATTAATAATATAGGAATAACCTGATCGAGAACATGGTTTAATTTTCAGAATTAAGAACAATTTTTAGATTTTTGAGCCAGTCTATGTAATTGATTTCGGTTAAACGGTTGATATCTAAGATTCGAGCTAGAAGATTAGAAGCTGATACAGTAAATCGCAGAGTAAAGATTCTAATTAGATGTTCGTATTTGTTTTATAATTTATTCTAGAGATTTTAAGAAATAAATAGGCTCCCACTATTTTATCAGATCCCTCACACTCTCCGGATGAAGAAATGAAAACCCCTAACATGATAATTGAATTTTTAGTGGATGCTGTGGTCCCATCAATGCCGTGCATCTCATCTAACAGTTATTGGTAACACGCACACTGATGCGCAGACAACTCTTTGTCCAGATGCTTCTCTAAGCAGGTTGCAGCGATTTGGTCTCTAAATTATATGGGTTCATCTAACAGTTATTGATCACACTTAGTTAAGCCTGATCCACCATTTACAAGCAGGTGTAAAGCTGTTATTGGATCCCTCATCTAACAGTTATTAGGTCCAATCCCATCTTTATCCCAAAATAACTCTTTGCTAATAGAGTGGTTGCGTATTTCCGATGCAACTGAACCACTATGATCAGTCGAGAACAATCAATGCCAGTAGCACATCCGCACATCTACAACGGTGGGAGATCGATAGGCTTAATATTTATGAGGAGGTTTAATTTTAGGTCTCATCTAATCAGTCATCAAATGATTGATCTAATTGGTATGGGCTAAACCAAACCGCTAAGTAACCATATTCAAGACTCAATTTTCCAAATTGATCAGGTAAGTGAAGATCGGTGGGGGTCTCCCCATTGTTTTTCTTAGACACTAATAAATTGATCAGGTCAGCTAACAGAACTAATTAAATGACCACCTTTGAATTACTTGCTTTAAACATCAATTGATCAATTGGTCCAAATAGGTTAACTGAAGCGAATTAGGCTCAAATCATTGAGTCGAGTTAGGTCCTTAGGTTAATCGATTCTACATATAGGTGTCAATCGATTCGATCAACAACAATTGTATGATCTTAAGCTTAATTGACCTGGTCCTAATCAACACCTGACTCGATTTAATTAACCGCTAAATCGATTTAGACCCATTATGATCTAATCAAAAACCCTAAGTGTAATCCAATATATTACCTAATTTGATCTACCCATGACTAATCCCTTATGCATAAATCTTAATTTCAGATTTTAAATCTAAATTTTCAGATCTAAATTCTTTACATGAAAAGTAAGTTTTTGATCTCAAAATAATTTTCAGATCATGCATCCTATCATATATCACGTATATAAATAAATTCAAATTATAGAAACTAATTTCAGATCTAAACATGCAATTACATATCACATACATGAAAAAAGTTCAGATCATACAAACAAATTTCAGACCTAAGTATGCTTTCATATATCATATATACAAATCAAAATTTGATCTCGAAATCTTTTTCGGATCTAAATTAAACAGATATACATCTCATGTATGATTAAAAATCAGATTTTGAAAATCCTTTTCAAATTCATGTTATTTACATACATATGAATCAGTGGCTCTGATACCATTGTTTAGTTTTGTTGGGTGGATGTTTGGTCAGGACACCACCTTCCAAGATCCTTTCAGTACCACGCGATGCAGCAGGAAGAAAGAAGAAACAAAACAAAAAGAAAACAATCAAAATACGTGGATCAGCCACAAAAGGGCTCGCCTCCACGGGGCATGCAAACTTCACTATGAAAAAGAAATTTTACAAGAGGAGACCTCACCCTCAACCCTTGTACACCCAATTCTCTCTCACCTGAAGTTCTCCTCACAAAAGCTCTCTCTCTTGAAGACCCCCCTGAACCCCTGAAGAGCCTGGCGACCGCTGTCCAAGAGCCTCCTGCTCCTCTCACATCGCTTTCGCCTCTCTCTCTCTTCTCGGATTCGTACGGCTCTGTACGGTACAAAAAATCGAACCACTTACCTTCTCTGTTTGTCTCAGGCCCTTTTAAAGGGTTAAACAGAGCTTAAAACCTAATTAGATTAGGTTTAAGAGTCCTAAACAAGCCAAATCAACGTCCCAGACCGTCGGATCAAGATCGGGAGCCATTTGGGCCGTCAGATCGCGCTCCGGTCCACGGAATAGTGCCGTGGACCGCGAGAAACATGTGGGAAACGCCCACGCGGTCCACAGGTCCCGCCGTGGACCGTCCGGTCCACGGTGGACCGGGGCAAGGGGGCCAGCAGGCCACTGGCCTGGGCCGGCCCGCGCGCGCGGGCCTGCGCGCGCCTGGGCCGCGCGCCCCGCTGGGCCTCGCACTGCCGGTCGCCGGCGGTCCTCCGCCACCTCGATTCTCGTGCCGACTTCAAAAGCTCGTATCTCCTCCATCCGAGCTTCGTTTCGGGTGATCTTGGTCTCGTTGGACTCCGTTTTTCGCCGCGAACCTCGCTGTGGGCTCAATGTGGGCTGAATCTCGAGGCGTCAAATCCTAACAATCTCTACCTCGACTCGATATTCGGCCTCCTCCAAACTCTGAGAGCTTCTGGATCTCCTCGCCCCCATGCCCTGGGGCAATCGCCTGTTGATCATGGATGGGCAAACATGAGAGTCGAGCCAGGCTGCTCGATCCCATCTCCGTCGTATGCTGTGCTCCTGACCTGAGACCTGCTCGGGGCATCGTCCTACGGCAATAGGAATCTCACCTTGCGACGTCGTCTCTCGTCTTCCCGAGTCTCCTGTCTCGTGCCCGATCCACCTCCTGGAGCTCCTCCTCGCTCTGGGCTCCACCTGGCTCCCGATGCTTCACCTCGCATGAGGCTCCCTGCCAGGTAATAATGTCCTCTGCTCTCCTTCTTCTCTTCCAGCACAATCCTATTACTGCGTAGCACCTTCAGGATTCCTCCACCAGCTACCATTCTGTAGCCTCTCGAATCCAGTCTGCTAAGTGAAATAAGATTCCGCCTGAAATCGGGTATGTATCGGACCTCCCCCAATCTCCTCGCTGCACTGTCATGTGTCCTCCAGCTGACCGTCCCAATGCCTCTGATCGCACAGCTCGATCCATCCGGCAGATATACAGTGCCCTCACTATTCTCCAGGGAGTCAAACTGCTCCTCTCTGCAACACACATGATAGGGGCATGCAGAATCTAATATCCACTGCTGGGAAGAAGTAGATACCTCGTCAGATATCTCCAGGACATCTCCATCTGAATCGCTGCCGGCCGTCGCTACAGCAGCCACCGTCCGATTTTTCAGTTGAGGGCAATCTCTGGCTAGATGCCCCAACTCCTCACACCGGTAACACCTGGTTTTGCTCAAGTCCCTCCTGGACTTGGATCGCCCTCGTTGCGATCTCCTATCACTCCGTCTACTGCCTCCTGCTCCTCCAGAAGCCACCAAAGCTGAGCTACCGCCACCTGAGCTCGAAGCTGGGTTCTCCCTCCTGAGAACCTCGTTTTGGAGTATCGCCGCGGTGACCTCGTCCATCTTGATAGTGCTCTTCCCCACTAGAAGAGCAGTCACCAAGGACTCGTACGAAGGGGGAAGCGACGCCAGCAAAACCAGCGCCCTGGTCTTCTCCTCAACGTTCTCGCCAACGCTGAGAAGGTCGGTGAGGATCTTCTGGAAGTGGCTCAGATGCTCCTGCACGCTCTGTCCCTCAGTCATCCGCAGTTGGTAAAACTGCCTCAGAGGAAAAGAGTGTTGGTGAGAGACTTCGCCATGTACAACTCCTCGAGCTTCGACCACAGCACCGTCGGGGAAGTCTCGCTCAGCACATGGATCACCACCTCATCCGTCAGGTACATGCGGATGGTACTCACCGCCTGCATCTGTAACCGTTTCCAATCCCGCACCTCCATGGTGGTCGGCTTTTCATCGCACAAGAGAGCATCGATCAACCCCTGTTGGATGAGCACGTCTTTCATCCTTGCCTGCCACAAGGAGAAATTGCTCTTACCATCGAACTTGTTGATCTCCATCTTGATTGTTCCTGTTTTCTCCATCTTCAGTCTTGCTCACCACCACTGCAATCTGCGTCCTTGTACCGCCTTGCTCTGATACCACTTGTTGGGTGGATGTCTGGCCAGGACACCACCTCCCAAGATCCTTTCAGTACCACGCGATGCAGCAGGAAGAAAGAAGAAACAAAACAAAAAGAAAACAATCAAAATACGTGGATCAGCCACAAAAGGGCTCGCCTCCACGGGGCATGCAAACTTCACTATGAAAAAAAAAATTTACAAGAGGAGACTTCACCCTCAACCCTTGTACACCCAATTCTCTCTCACCTGAAGTTCTCCTCACAAAAGCTCTCTCTCTCTTGGAGACCCCCCTGAACCCCTGAAGAGCCTGGCGACCGCTGTCCAAGAGCCTCCTGCTCCTCTCGCATCGCTCTCACCTCTCTCTCTCTTCTCGGATTCGTACGGCTCCGTATGGTGTGAAAAACCGAACCACTTACCTTCTCTGTTTGTCTCAGGCCCTTTTAAAGGGTTAAACAGAGCTTAAAACCTAATTAGATTAGGTTTAAGAGTCCTAAACAAGCCAAATCAATGTCCCAGACCGTCGGATCAAGACCGGGAGCCATCTGGGCCGTCAGATCGCGCTCCGGTCCACGGAATAGTGCCGTGGACCGGGAGAAATGCGTGGGAAACGCCCACGTGGTCCACAGGCCCCGCCGTGGACCGCTCGGTCCACGGTGGACCGGGGCAAGGGGGCCAGCAGGCCGCTGGCCTGGGCCGGCCCGCGCGCGCGGGCCTGCACGCGCCTGGGCGGCGCGCCCGGCTGGGCCGCGCGCCCGCCTGGGCTGCGCGCCCCGCTGGGCCGCGCGCCGCCGGTCGCCGGCGGTCCTCCGCCACCTCGATTCTCGTGCCGACTTCAAAAGCTCGTATCTCCTCCATCTGAGCTTCGTTTCGGGTGATCTTGGTCTCGTTGGACTCCGTTTTTCGCCGCGAACCTCGCTGTGGGCTCAATGTGGGCTGAATCTCAAGGCGTCAAATCCTAACAAGTTTTTTATAGGTGCTCGTGCATGTAGATTTCAATTTTTTTTCAAAATCAAAACGCAGCGGAATAATAAATTGAAACACTTTCAATCTAATAGCATGCATTCATCATATAAAGGCACTTAAAGATCTAGTTCATATGCAGAAATAACATAATCTGATTTTTAATTTAAAATAAACATGTGATCGGATCGCGTATCTGTTTTGTTTCTCTTTCTTAAGATTTGGATCTTTATCGCGAGTTGATCTTCACCAGCGGTATGACGATCTCGGATGTCTTCAATAGGTTTTTTGAAGCTGCACAAGCGTCCAACCTCTATGGATATCTATACAAGGCCTTGATCTGATCAGAAGTTTTTGATCTCATTGGGGTGCTAGCTCCCTTGCAGAGTCGCATCTTGACGGTTGTTGAGAATTCTTCTTTTCTCTCAAGCCACTCTTAGAGAAAAAGAAGAATAGGAGGATAAAAATCTTTACATTACAGATCTAAAGAAGAACTCTTTTTTCTTTTTTCTTCCACGCATGGGAGAACTCTTTCTTTCATCTTTTTCACACATCCAAGAGGAACCTTTCCTCTCCAAAAATCAGCACATAAGAAGGAAGACTCTTCTTCCTTTCTTCAGACCATGAGGAAGATTTTCTTCCTCACCTTTTGTGATGCCACGAAGGAGGATCAATTCCTCTCTTTTCAGCCCAAGAGGAAGACATTTCTTCGTCTCTTTTCTTCACGCCATGAAGCTGATTTTCTGCGAACCAGCAGCTTTCTCACGTTGAAATCAATCTATTTCAATGCCCAAAAACTTCTCTTTTATCAGCGTGGAAGTATGTTTTGATTAGGAGTCAAAGTCCTAATATTATGGCGTGTAGGAGAGGCTGTTAGAATAGAGTTTGGGGTGGGCCAAACTCCTTTCTTTTAGACGTGTAATAGAAACATAAGGGGCTGATTTTTACCGTGACTTATCTCACAGAAAGAAGGATGGGGTGTGAGGTTTCTCACGCAAATAAGAGGGCTACGTGAAGCTTTTTTTAGCGTGGAAAATAAAAGGAAGGCGTGGAGATGGGTAAGGGGCCAAGAATTTGATGAGTTCCTAATCAAATTAGGAAATCTTGAATCTTGATTCAATCCCTAACTAACTTTTAGACCAATCCTAACCAATTTAAGAATTAGTTATAATCAAATAACTAATTGGATCCTAGTTTAATTAGGAATCCAATTAGGTCATAATCCAATTGGAAAAAGAGTTGGATTAAATCCCATCAAGTTAGGGATTGGGTTCCTGGATATAAGGTCATCTTATAATCAATAGGGCTTGATTGAATCAAGCCTGTTATCTAATAGGGTTTGATCCAATCAAACCTAAACCAAATTAAATTGAATCTCATTCAATTAAATTTGATTTGAACCCCATTGCTCAATCATATTGAGCCCTATTACAATTTAATTGCAAATTAAATCCTCTAAAAAAAATTTCACTAACTCTTAGTGAATTAAACATTGCAATTGTTGTATTAATTTAATCATCAATCAAATTGATAATTAAATCTTATTACAATTCATAATCGTAAATCAACATCTGATCAGTCAAAAATCTCTTTTATGTGTGACCCCATAGGTTCTATTCTGTCTGTTAGTGAGGTATATTATGATCTCTATCACAATATTTTCGAAACTCTTTTCAATGGTTTGGAACTATTCCAACTCTATCCATCAAGTATCATCGATTACCAAGATGATGCTGATGAGCCTCATAATCCATCAGTGACACCTAGTAGTATGTAGTGGCAATCCAGCAGAATAAAATGTGATGAACCTTTAGGTGCAGTTAACGTGTGATACAGTCTCTCTATCGTGAGTCCCGATTAAACGGAGGTCATAGACAACTCGTCAAACCCATCGTCAGTCATATGTAAGATTTATTCGACTCGAGTTCATACTGTGAATTTTCATGAAAATTCTTTTCCATCAATCATACTGTCTTGACCAAGGACTTCTGAACTCAATTTCATAAATCATATTGGACTACTCCTTTCTGCTAAAATCAATAGTTCCCATCTAGATGCGCATCCTGCTCTTATAGTGGATCAACTGTCATCAACATCCACTATAAGGACTTATTGAGGTCATGTTTATGTGTAGTCAAACTCCAGCAGCCTCACTGTGAGCAGTCGTAGCACCACAGGTCAAAAGACCAGTCACACTACTGCAGCATCGAGAAAGTCACTAACGAGTAAGCAGACATCCATGTGGTTTCTCGTATTGGTCACGCTCAGTATTAGTTGTTCTCTAAAAATCATCTGTACTCTCGCTCCAATATTCCTACACCGCAGATTCGAGACTCATCTATCCAAAGGAAGCAATCCGTGCACCAGTCTATCTGGATCAATCACCATCTCTGTGATGATCCTATGATCAGGAGCAATTTAGTAATTAACCATCAATGATACATATTTCAAATTCTCAATTTTTTAAGAATATGTGTCATCTTGTTAATCCCTCTTATGATTCATGGACACATACAACATGAATGGAATTAAAGCTGTCCGTTAAGTACAAAATTATGTCCTAGAATTATGATATGCGTCAGTCGAGATTGGCTTATAGGGCATACATCCAACATATGTATCATGTATGACTTATTAATATTTTGCTTTGGCCATCTTAGTTTTTATTGAGCTCTACATTTTACTGGTATCTTTTGGCTTCGGAAAATCGAAGTTGATTGCTTTTCTCTAGTCACATATTGAAGACAACATGAGAAAGAAGATCTGTATGGTTCCAAAGAACTATTGCCATAAATTAGAAATCACACTAAATAGTAAATGTATAGAATACATGTCTGCATAATATTGTACTACTACATTTTTGATTGTTTAGCTTTATCAGATTGAGGTTGTGTTTTAGTCTTCTGATGGTGGTGCTTCCTGAAATTTAACTAAGTTTTTATTTCGTCCGACTTCCAAGTCAAGTATATCTATTTATGTGTGCAATTCTTGATCAAATTGATAACATTGTTATCATTTTGAAGCTGAACCTTGGAGAGCAAGTGTTGACAATTACTTTTTTTTTTTTCTGAGCAAAGTATTGGACATATGTGGTTATAGGGGAATCTCATTCTATAAGTTAGCAGCAAGGTTTGCTGTATTGATCGGTACTGGAGCGTACGCGACCATAACGGTGCCGAACCAGTACATGGTACAAGGGGCATTCCCATACTTGGTACCCCAAACCAACCTCTGAATTACACGTACCAACATTGTAATAGGATGGTACTGATACGGGGTCCAGTATCGAGACGGCAAACCTTGATTAAGAGTAAGGAGCACTTGGCAACAATGCACCAAATAAGTCATGATGTCTGATATAACTAAAGATATTGGTTTATATAATACTTCATGCGTGCAATGCAATGATTTGTATGATATCGTGCTCTATATGTTGCATGATAGGGCCATAGCCGACTGCACTTGTGCATTTGGGTATTGCCCCTAATGATGGATAATTATATTATCATAGTTATCTTTAATTGTTGGCTTCTTCTAAGTAATAATGGGTTTGACACCATCCTATTTTAGTTCATTATATATCTAAACTAGCTACATTACCCTTGTAGGGGGGGGGTGGTGGTGGTTTAATCATGTTAGATAATTATTTTAATTGTTAGGCACTCTTAACGTGCTAATCGAAAATTAATGAGAAGATATGATACAAATTTTGTGCTGTTATTTGTTTAAAATGGAATTACCAAAGATAAATCAGTAGGTATTATTGGTAGTCTTGTGCAGAGGTAGGAATAAATATGCAAAGATGGGATATCTTATCTTGTTCCCAATTTGCTTTTACTTCATAACATGTATGGTTGGAGCCCTCAACTTATGTATAGTACAAGTCATTTTCAGACTTAGGCACGCAAATATGGAAGCAGGAGTATGTTGAGCACATTACAGCAAACTAGTCCATTGCAAGTGTCTACAAGTACACACAATTGTAAAAATGATAGACTCTGAGACAAATAGGTGCTGATTTCAGTTTTAAGGAGTGTTTATTATATTGTCTTCTACAAGGTTTCTTTATGATGCATGGCATAAGAATATATAATAGAAGAAGTTATCATGTACGATTCCAAAAAAGTTGTGTGCGCGTGTGCCACTTTGCACAACAGTGTCAACAAGCCAGGTTAGTTTGGCTAGCTCAAAAGGGAGATGTTCTATGAGCAAAGATTGTGATAAATTTTGGGTTCATTAGCAGGGCTCAAGCCCTAGATTGGGTTCAGTTAACAAAACAATCCATGCAGAACTAGGTTGGGCTAGGCTCTGTTCAGGCTCTGATCAATATTTGTTACATGTGTACAAGTGGCATGCTATTGGGCTATAAACATCCATATATCCAATAATGTTGACTTGTTTTATTGATGGCTTTTCTTGTGATATTAAATTACTAGTTTCAAAAGTTCTGGTTGCATAAAATTAAAGCAAGCTTGATAACACATGAACCAACCTAATTCAAACCTCGACCATTAAAAACCAAAGGAGTCAAGCCAAGCTTGAGCCTAGGCAGGAAGAAGTAAGACTTAATAATGAAAGATCCAACTCATTTAAGTTTCAGGCCCAAAGCCAGCTCGAAATAATTTAGCTTAATTTATTGAGACTCTAGCATGGAATTTCCAAATTTGATAATGTTTATTTGGAATAGCTGTGAAGGTGGATTTGGTTGCAAAGCAGGCATACTTGGTCTATTTCTGAGTGTCAGGATCTAGAAAGTTTACTCTCTTAATGAGTTGTGGTAAAATTTTTTCATTCCTTTATCTGCTTTCCCAAGTTTTATGGCAAGCTTCTGTTCTGGCCATAGTTTCCCTGGCCACAACTTCAGATTCAGGGCCATTCATTTGTTGTTCATGTGCCTTTGATGAATCTATTCCTTGATCTAGAGTGTCTATCTCAAAAAGACAGGACAATGCTTCCCAGCTAGTGGAAGTTTACAAAGAGAGCCTGCAAAGCCTTCATCTATGAAATAATATGAATTTATTGACCGATGTCTATCTGTTGGTTTTCTTTCTTAACAGCTTTTCTAAGTAGCCATTTGTTTTTAACATCTCGCAATCAATTTTTTCGTCATAATGGTTATTCTGACCAACAATAACAGTGAAGGAGAGAGGCCATATCATGGATAATGATGTATGTGTTTTTTAGTGTTTACTACTGGTATTATTTTATAGTATATATGGTTCGCTGTACCATCCTATATCATCTAGTATGAGACATACCACACCATACGGGTCCCATGTTGTACCAACACTATAGTAGAATGGTACCGGTATGAGTCTCAGTACCGAGATGGTGAACTTTGATTGTATTATTAGATACCAAAATTTCTTACTTTATATCTTTATTGGCATATAAGTTAATGAAATATTATCAAGCATTACAGATCTGCTTATCAATCAGTTATCTATCTTGGTTCTTTGCTGGCCTTTGTACTACAGATAACTTTTGGACCTCCATATGTTTCGCTAAAATTGCAAGATTGGTTTTGGTGTATATCAAAATGTAATTCTAAATATTTTCTGCTTGAATAATCTATTAAAGCTTCTGTACTTACAGCTTTGTTTGCCGTCAACAGATGCTGATAATTTGATACCAATGGAATTAGCCTTAAAGGTTGCTAGCAAAATTAGAGCTGGAGAGCGATTTGCAGTCTACATAGTTATACCAATGTGGCCAGAAGGAGTCCCAACTGCTTACTCGGTTCAAGAAATTCTTTTTTGGCAGGTAGTATTTGCTTTTAAAAGGCATATATATTCTATTATTATTGTTGGAAGGGTTGGATCTAATTAGAAAGGTGTCTAATTAAGGATTTTTGGATATTATTCCTTGGCATATTCTTGTTATTCTCTGTCCATATTTGGGTCTACATACCTGTATTTATAGGCCTCTTGTATACCCTCTTATATATGAAGGAAAAATAAAAAGAAAATCTTTTCCTCATATTCATCATGGTATCAGAGCTCTCAGGTTCTGATCCATTCTCCCGTTCCTCCCGATCATAATTTTTTTTTTCCTTTCCCTTCTCCTTTCCTTTCTCCTTCCCCTTTCCCTCTTATCTCTCTCTTCCCGATCTCTTCTCCTTTCCCTTCTCCTTTCCCTTTCCCTCTTATCTCTCCCTTCCCAATCTCTTGACCCGTTGCCCCACCGAGTGCCTCGCACCCAACTTCCCGCGTGCCCCTCCGGCATCCCGCACGCCCCTTCTCCGGCAACTCGCACATCTGCGCCCGCCGTCCGATCTCCGCTTGTATTGGTATTGGTGATCGACTCCTCCGACCGCGACCTGGTGAACCCCACCCCTGGCACCCTCTACTACGGTGCCATCCAGGAGGGCCCAATCTGGATCGTCTTCGCTGGCGACATGACCATCTACCTCAACGAGCAGCTCATCGTGAACAGCTTCAAGACCATCAACGGCCGCATCACCAACATCCACATCGCCAGCGGCGCCTGCATCACCCTCCAGTACGTCTTCCCACCTCTACGCCCGACGAACGGCCCTCTGCATCCTCCGCCGCACCCTCTGAGAGCCATGGCATCACAGAAGGGCGGGTTAGCCCCCTTTGATTTATTTTTTTTTTCTTCTTTCAAAAAAAAAAGATGGAAAGATTTTATGGCCGAATACTTGAAAGTCTATAGTTAAGGAGTATCCGGTGATTGATTGATAGTGTGTCGGTGAGATTATCATACTTTGAGATGGCCAATCCAATTACTATGCAAGATCTTGAAAGTCTACTGGATCGACTTATTACAGTTGCCACTCAATCCGATGGTTCGTCAAGAGATAGTAGATCACTGAATGCTCTTTAGGTGGCTGTAAAACTTGATGGCCCAGCGATATCTCTGCAATGGGAGAGGAGTACTCGTCTGCTTGTTCAAGGATGAGGTTTGGAAGGATATCTCACCCGCACAAAGAGGAAACCTGCTAATGGTGAGCAGGATATAGCTCAATGGAGAATGGAGAACTCTGTTGTTCTGGTATTTCTTCTCAATACCATGACACAAGAGTGGCTAGAAGTGTACAGCTGCTAGAGACTGCACAGGAGGTTTGGGAAACAATGGCCCAAATGTTCTCCCAGAAGCAGAATTTCGCTCAAGCATTTGAGATCCGTTCTTAATTGCGTCAGCTTCGTCAGGGAGATTTATCTGTCACTGAATATGCCACCGAGTTGAAGCGTCTCTGGTTTGAGGCTAATCATTATAAAACTTTTGTTCCATAATGCCCTATTGATGTTGATGGATTTCAGAAGTATTTAGAGGAAGAACAGGTTCAAGACTTTCTATATGGTTTGAATCCGGAATTTGAGTCTGTCAGAGTTTAGCTTCTCACTAGAGATATGTTGTCTAGTTTAGATCAAGTCTTCTCTACTGTTTTAAACGATGAGACACGGCGACGAGTGACCTTCAAATTCAGTAGTCCTATAAGATCTGCTCTTACTGTGCAGCCATAGCAGATAGGTGAGAAGGTGTGTTTTCATTGCAACAAGCTTGGGCACATCAAGGCATTTTGTTGGGATCTCCATGGTCGCCCAAATCAGTCTGGGCGTGGTAGTCGGAGCCGTGGTGGTCGTCGTAGTGGTGGAAGAACTGGAGGTCAGAGTCATGGTCGTGGATCTGCCCAAGCCAATCTCTCTGAAGAGACTGAGGGTGCTGCACACAGCTTATCTGTAGAAGAGTATCAAACCCTCCGATGAATGATGAAAAAGTATGAGTCATCTTCTAGCATCACACCCTCTACTCTGGGATAGCCTAGCCACTAGGATGGGTATCTTGATTCCTCTCTTTTTGCCCACACAGGTACTCCATATAGTTTATCACCTGCATTTACTTGCGTAAATGGAACATCCAACTCCTGGATAATAGACTCAGGAGCATCTAGTCACATGACAGGGGCATCTAATAGTTTTATTTCATATTCACCATGTTCAGGTCAGGACAAAGTCCGAATAGCTGATGGATCCTTTACCTTTGTTTCAGAAAAGGATCCATTGATTGTACCCCTAGTTTGAGATTGTCATCAGTATTGCATGTTCCATCCTTTCCTATAAATTTACTCTATTAGCTCTGTTACTAGAGATTTGAATTGCTCTATCACATTTTGGCCTTCTCATTGTCTATTTCAGGAGCTGAAAATGGGGAAGATACTTAGAGGTGGTAGGCTGCACAATGGACTCTATTACCTATCAGCTGATGAGAACAGTATGGAATCCTTGAAGGGGTATGCATTGTCTGCTAGATGTGCCACTTCAGAATTTATGTTACACCATCGTAGGCTGGATCATATTTTTTTTTCTGTTCTTAGTCGCTTATTTCCTTCTTTATCAAATAATTGCAACAAAAATTTATTAGTTTGTGATCATTGTGAGTTGGCTAAACACACCAGAGGAGTATTTCCTATATCTGGGGTTAAAAGTTCTGAACCTTTTGTTATAATTCACTCTGATATATAGGGTCCATGTAGTACTACTACTATAGACCATAGATGGTTTGTTATTTTTATTGGTTGTTTTAGTCGAGTAACTTAGGTCTATTTATTAAAGAAAAAGATTGAAGTTTTAAACTGCTTTAAGGAGTTTCATAAACTTGTGGGTACTCAGTTCGGTGCCAAGATTAAGATTTTGTGTTCTGACAATGGCACCAAATATATTAATCAGGAGTTCTATGCGTATCTTCACACTCACGGAATTCTTCATCAAACCACTTGTGTTGATACTCAAAATGGGATTGCCGAGCGAAAAAATAGGCACTTATTGGAAGTAGTCCGGTCCTTACTCTTTACCATGCAAGTTCCTAAATTTTTGTGGGGTGAGGCTGTCTTGACCGCTGTATACTTGATCAATCGTATGCCTCTTAGGACACTTAGGTTTAAGTCCCCCATACAGTGCTTGAAGGGGTCTACCGATTATGTGGTCTCTCCTAGAGTCTTTGGGTGTGTTTGTTTTGCTCGAGATCATAGATCTTCAGTAGGAAAACTAGATCCACAAGCATTAAAGTGTGTCTTTGTCGGTTATCCTGCTACTCAGAATGGGTACAAGTGTTGTTACCCCCCTGAGCGGCGAATGCTTGTTACTATGGATGTTACTTTTCGAGAAACTGAAGCCTACTATGGAAGTCGTCCATCTGATAGTGGGACACCAGAATTACTTCTTTCGAGTGACTATCTCTGCACTCCTGGATATTCTGGTGTCCAGGGAGAGTATCATAGTAATGATATCTAGGGGGAGCCTGGTATTGGGATAGCTGAAGAGTCTGAAGAGTCCGGTGTGCATCCACCAACTGCCCAGGTGCCTCCATCGTTTGAAGCTTCTTCTCCAGAATCTTCTTTTTCAGAGTTCTCTAACCGTAACGGTAACACTATTTCTACTACCAATTCTGATCTTGATATTTCTATTGCAAAGCGGAAGGGTACTCGTCCAATTGTTTCTCCTGCTCGTTACCGTTACGATATAGCTAACTATATTTTATATAAGAATGTATCTCTATCTTATCAAAGCTTTGTAGCTGCATTAGACTCCATCTGTATTCCTAATACCTGGCAAAAAGCTATGGCAGAACCTAAGTGGAAGGAAGCAATGTTAGAAAAAATGAATGCTTTATCCAAAAATCGGATGTGGGATCTGGTCACTCTGCCAGCTGGTGAGCATCTTATGGGGTGTAAGTTGGTGTACACCGTAAAGCAGACTTCAGAAGGTAAGGTGGAAAGATACAAAGCTCAGCTAGTAGCAAAGGGCTACACTCAAACATATGGGGTGGACTATGATGAGATCTTTGCTCCAGTGGCCAAGATGAACTCTGTTCGAACATTGATATCATGTGCTGCTAACTTTGGCTGGGAATTACATCAGTTAGATGTGAAGAATGTATTTCTTCACGGAGACCTTCAGGAGGAGGTATATATGCAGATACCACCGGGATTTGAGATCAAAGCAACTGCTAGAAAAGTCTGCAAGCTAAAGCGCTCACTATATGGCCTCAAACAGTCTCCTCAGATCTGGTTTGATCGATTCAGTCGGACTGTGAAAGGAATGGGATATAGACAGAGTAATGCAGATGATACTCTGTTCTATAGGTATTTCAAGGGAAAGAAAACTATACTCTTGGTTTATGTTGATGATATTGTAATAACAGGAGATGACCATTATGAGATTAAGCAACTCAAAGGAAAACTGAAGCAAGCATTCGAGGTGAAAGACCTAGGTCTACTAAGGTATTTTTTGGGCATAGAAGTTGCGTGATCATCCAGAGGGATTTTTCTGTCACAATGAAAGTATGTACTAGATTTGCTTTTTGAGACTAGGATGTTGGGGTGTAAACCTGCTGCTACCCCGATAAACCAGAATCATCAGATAGTGACAGATAGTGGAGCTCCTGTTGATCGAGGAAGGTACCAGCGACTGGTTGGAAGGTTGATATATCTCTTACATACGAGACTCGACATAGCCTATGCTGTCAGTGTCATCAGTCAGTACATGCATGATCCACGAGAATCTCACATGGAGGGAGCTTTCAGAGTATTGCGCTACTTGAAAGGAGGTCCTAGTCATGGTTTATTGTTCTCACGACACCACCTTTCAGGAGAGGGATTTACTGATGCAGATTGAGTTGGGTCACTGCATGATAAGCGATCTACCTTTGGGTATTGCATCTATGTAGGGGGTAATTTAGTTACCTGGAGGAGCAAGAAACAGTCTGTGGTGGCTAGATCATCGGCAGAAACTGAGTATAGAGCAATGGCTCTAGGCATATATGAACTTCTCTGGCTTCAGAAGCTGCTTCAGGAGTTACAACTTCTGAACAAGTTTCTTCTTCGGTTGTATTGTGACAGCAAGGCGGCAATTGAGATTGTAAGCAATCCGGTACAGCATGATCGTACCAAACACATCGAGATTGACCGTCACTTTATCAAGGAGAAGATTGATCAGGGCCAGATCTGCATTACCTTCATTCGGTCATCTGGTCAGGTGGCGGATATTCTGATCAAAGGGCTTAGCTTATCCTCTTTTTCTGAATTGATTGACAAGATGGGGCTTCGAGATATCTTCGCCTCATCTTGAGGGGGAGTGTTGGAAGGGTTGGATCTAATTAGAAAGGTGTCTAATTAAGGATTCTTGGATATTATTCTTTAGCATATTCTTGTTATTCTCTGTCCATATTTGGGTCTACGTACTTATATTTATAGGCCTCTTGTATACCCTCTTATATATGAAAGAAAAATAAAAAAAAAATCTTTTCCTCATATTCATCAATTATTCTTAAATGGAATTCCTAAACTACACAGTTATAATTATACCATTATACTACCTATACACACGTAAGGAAAGATAAATAGACTATCTGTATATTTTACTAGAAGCTTATAAGGGGAGTTTGAGCCTGAATTTTATTAGTGTCTAATTATAAAGAACTGTTGGAATTAAGAAATTTGGCTATTTATTATAATTTGAAAGTTTAAGTAGCCTAACAATCACAATATCATGTTGTTACCTGTGTACCAATTGGACACATAAGGCATGGTGTTAATAATTAGAACACAAAAATTATGGCTGTTCGTATAAATTGATCAATGTGTTTGGATATTTTGCCTTAATTAGAATCTAGTTCACAAAAAAGGGGAGGCCCAGTCACGAGACTCCCAACATTTCAGTGTCAGGGAAAGCTCAACTGTCCATCAACTTATCCCCTATACGCTGAGAGACCTTTTTCAAATTTCAAACATGTGATCTCTGGGTCATGTAGGAGCAATCCTATCAATTATTAGGGGTGGTAAAATATGACCCGATCCGTCAACCCGACCCGCGTTGGACCCTCTATAAGCAAGTTTGGGTTTAGATTAAATGGGTTTGGATCGTAAACGGATCAATCTGTTTAATCCATTTATTAAATGGATCAGATTTGGGTTTAAAGTTTTCAACCCACCAACCTGTTTAACCCATTTATATTTTTTATTTAAAATATTTGAATTTTGGTAAAATTTGGGCGGCCCATTTCAATTTTGATCCCTTTCGAAAAATTTGAGCGGCCCAGCGATGGAAGTCACAAAATTCGCCCCACTTTCCCTTTTTCCTCTTCTTTTTCTCCAAAAAGCCCTAAATATTTCTCACCACCTCACCCTCCATTGCCTCCCTCTTCCATGCCAGCACGCGAGTTCCTCCACGCCGTCGCCCCCATAACGCCTGCGCAGCCCCTGCAGCTACTCGCTCCGTCACTTGCACCGGTGACGACGGCTATGATGTCCCCTTCCCTCTCTCCTCCTTGGAGAAAGCCCGCAATGGTGATGGCCTCCCATTCTTCCACTCCATCGGTCGTTCTCTGCACCTCATCACCGCCTTGCTCCTCTGCCGTGATGGTGCCGCTCCTCCCTTTCTTCTCATCCTCCTGTTCGTCCTCCAATTACCAAAGCCAGATCCGAAGCTCGAGGAGATCGTTCACGGCCTCATCGTTGTTGGCCATCAGGAGCCTGTCTTTGGGCGTGAAGATAGAGGGGCTCAGCTTGAGCTCCAAGGGCGGTTGACAGTGCTATGGTCGGGTGGAGATGGAGGCGGGGGATAGTGCGGCAGTTGGGCGGAGGTGCGGAGCGGGAGGAGGGCGGTCGGGCGGAGATCCGGCAGGGCAGAGCTCGCAGATTTTTATTTTTTAATTTTTCTTTTAAATGGGTTGCCGGGTTGGTCCGATTGATTTTTTTTTAATAGATTATTATAAACGGATAGTAAACAGGACAGGTCGGGTAATCCGTTTATTAAGTCGGTCGGGTTTGGATTTTAAAATCTAACCTGTTTATTTAAACAGATCGGGTTCGAGTTCATAGTTTTTTGAGTCAACCTATTTCTGACCCGATCCGTTTATACCCGACCCGACCTGATTGCCACCCCTAACTATTATGCCAAGGTTACAATTAGAATCTACTTCATGACATCAAAGTTTTGCATCCTCTAACTTCTTGTTGTATAAGCAGCAAGGTTTGCTGTACCGACCCATACTACCAGATACCTGGTCTATTATACCATTAATGGTGAAGTACTAATGTGGTATAGGTGCTCCATACAAGTGCTGTATGGACCAATGGTACAGCTTCTGTCTCACATTCCAGCAGCACACCATGTGTTGTTACAGGTATATACCATACCAACCTGTAGAATTGATCAACTATTGGAATAGTGCTCGGTACCAGGAAACCTTGTTAGCTCGGAAATTTTTAAATCATTCTTTTAGGTGATAGATCATTATTGCAATTGAATTTCTTCAAGCTGTGGCCAGTATTTTTGCACCAGTTTGTATTTTTACATGCACCCACATGCAAGTGCTATACTTTCCTCCAAAGAACCTAGTTTTTGTCCTGTGAGCTCAGTATATCTGTTGCATTCTTGTATTGATACTTCAGAGTGAAGAATCATCAGTACCATGTGTGACTTGACAACTGATTATCTTTTTAGTTCTGACACAGCGGCAATTGAACAAAATTGAGGACATTCACCATATGATGAGAAATTGATTAATGACTCATGTTGATATAACCTACCAATTCTCTGCTTGGGTATCTTTTTCCCATCTATATTTTTATTGTTAAAATGGTCATAACTTTTAGCTGTGCACCTTGCAGGGCCAGACTATACAGATGATGTATGAAATCATTGGACAGGAGCTCAAATCCATGAATGTTGAAAATGCACATCCGCAGGATTACCTGAATTTCTACTGTCTTGGCAAGAGGGAAGAATTGCTGAAGGACGACTTGCCATCAGATGATCAACCTTCTGAAAAAAACGCAGCGGTATTGGATATAAGTAACTTAATTTTGTGTCAAAAAAAGGGCTGATCTTCATATTGTTGAATGTAATTAAACATTCATAATTGCTCCTCATTTTTCTCCTGGTGGCCCTGCTCTTTGGATTTCTGATCTCTTTTCTCTTCAGCATTTGCTACGCGTGTTGCAATATCCTCATCCATGTCATTCATATGCAATATTTATTGGCTTGCATAGACTACTTTTTATTATTTTGCATCAAGGTGCACCTATGTTGCTCTAGATCATCTACCTTGTTAGCACATATAATGTGGGAACTTCTTGGAATACCAAGAGTTATGCACATGCGTATGCATGTATATTTGCTCTTTTCAATTCTTTCCAGGAAAGTTCTAAACTATCATGAGCCCTGATGAACAACCATGAAATATCCGGGCCAGTGGGACTAATGCTCTATATGGGGGGTCTGCCACCCAGGCTAGTGACCCTTTACCTCCTAAACAAGTGCTTGCCTGATTTTTCATCTGCGCTGCGAGTTTAGCATTTTTCTCCTTTTCAAGTAGCAGTTGTGACCAGATTATTTTTTGTTAAGTTTCCCATTCAAATTATTTTCTCACTCTGTTTTCAAATGTAATCAGGCCCTTTGCCAAAGATATCGACGGTTCATGATTTATGTTCATGCAAAAGGAATGATAGTAGATGATGAGTATGTGATTCTGGGTTCTGCCAATATCAATCAGAGATCTCTTGCTGGTTCAAGAGATACTGAAATAGCTATGGGTGCATACCAGCCCCATCATACATGGGTTGAGAAAAAAAGACATCCACATGGCCAGGTTGGTGTCATTCTTCTCATATTTTGCTTTTCTGTATCATTGAATTGCTATCGCAGATCAGTAAACAAGTACATGCTTTCTGCCATCATTAGCTGGAACAACCATATTATGCATCTAACTGTATGTAATTTTCTTTGATATTCCTTCAATCAATTAAAATATGCATCGTTATCTATGACATAAAATACTCTAAGTTTGTTACTGAAGTAGAATAGGTCATGTTTATAAGATAGACAAGACATTTAGTATCAACAAAAAGATCTCTTTGTAGAAGAAAATCCACTATGATGTGTGTGGTAAAAAGCACTATGTCAAGCATGCAATCAAAAGTTGAGGTGGTCTTCCATGAAGATTTCATTTCAATTGAAGGATATCAAGCCTGATCTCTGAGACTGCCAATAGGAAAGTTGAGGTTCCTAGCTTCAACATCCAGAATCACTGGAATTCATACATTTGCTTTAGTTTTCATAGATCTTCATACATGGGTGCAGCCCTACTATGGCACCTTATTCTTTGTGAGTGCATGCTCTATATTCTAGTGAAACACCACCAAGGTTCATTATGCTAGAGCCAGCCATCCTGGCTTAGAACCACTATAGAAGCTTTTGATGAAAACCATGGCAAATCCAGCAACCCATTGGAGATCACTGTTGAGTTAAATTTCTGTGGCAAGATAATAATTCCAACACCCTTTGAAGTATTTTTATGCTGGATGATCGCCAAATCCTTTAGAAAGCATGTACAGACTGATTACATTGAGATTGGGCTATTTTCACATATTCTAAATGTATTTTTATACAAAAGATGGAGATTTGTGATGCAGGTATATGGATATAGGATGTCACTATGGGCTGAGCATCTAGGCATTGTAGATGACCTCTACAAAGAGCCCAGCAGCCTGGAGTGTGTGAAATTTGTGAATAAGATAGCCGATGAGAACTGGGCGAGATACGCTGCAGAGGAAGTGAGACCATTAACAGGACACCTTCTCAAGTACCCAATCAAGGTGGAAGTCGATGGTAAGGTTGGTCCCCTGCCCAACCAAGAGTGCTTTCCTGATGTTGGTGGTAAAATTTTAGGAGCACCTACTTCTCTCCCTGATACGTTGACAATGTAGCATCCCCCTGACTGATCAGAACATCAAAGAACAAAGGGGGGAAAACGGTTATCCCTGTCTGAAGAAGAAAAGGTAAAAAAAAGGATAATGTGGTATATTCCCAATCTAACCTATTGTTCAGAAGCTAGGTACAATAAGGTTTCTTTGATATTGGAAATTCGGTAGTTTTCTAGCCCCCCTTGTTATACGCTGTTGTGTGGGAATGGAGTTTTGTTAGACTTATTGCTTCTTTGCATCCTTCCAATGTAATATATGCTTGTAAACTATGAAAGGATGCAATTAATAGAATGAATATTGCATTCAGTTTGTAATCTTGAGTGCTAACTTTACTTCAGCCTTTCAAAGCTTACATCGCTCACTTGATATGAATTTCTTGTGAGGATTAATAAGCCAATTTCTTGTGGATAAGCAACAGAAACCATGATCTTGTTTGTAAACTGTGTACGTCAAATACAGAGAATTGGAGTACTGGAAGATATTTTGCAATGATGAGGCCAAAACTGGCCATGTTCGTTGAATCCTATCCAACTCCAAAATTTAATTTTGCCACATGCAGTGCTTACCATCAAACGTTTCTGCACCCACATACACGCACAGAGAGAGAGAGAGAGAGAGAGAGAGAGGCCATGCTTAAAGATGATGGATTAGATATCACAAAAACGAAGAACACACTGGCCTCCTTTAGTAATTCTAATGGAAATATAGTACTTCAATATCTTCTCATCCATCCACTCCCCTCATGACTAGAAATGACCATCAGTTCGAACATCATTAAAAAAAAAAAAAAAAGGAGAACCATGAGGTACGAGGCACCACAACCTAATTAACGGTCACTTTTCCCACCATCCCAGCACCCTGGTGAGGAGAACAATAGAAGGTGTAGGTCCCCTTCTCCTTCAAGGTCACCGAGTAGGTCTCCCCCGGGCCATTGAGGAGGTCCTCCTCGCTCATGGAGATGGCCGACGCATCGACACCCGATGGGATCTCATCCTCATCGAACACGACGTTGTGGGGGAACGCTGCGTTGTTCTTGAACACAATCGTCTCCCCTGCAGCAACCGAGAAGTCGCTGGGGACGAAAGCAAGCGAGCCATCGTCGCCTCCAAGGAGCACATCAACGGCCAGAGCATTGCTTGCCAGCATTGCGCTTGCTGCGGTGGCTGCGACAGCCACACCGACCTCCTTGAGAGATGCACGGGTTGACGCGGCCATTGCAACCGGCGCCTTCGACCCCGTGGCAGCGCTGCCGCTGGCCCGTGCAGCAGCGGCTGGGCCGGCCTTGAGGCCGGTGAAGGAGGGGATGGTGACTGCTGCTGCGGTCAAGCTGGCCATTGCTTAGCTTCTCTCTCTTTGATTCCTGACTGTGGTGGGAGATGGTTCTGCTCAAATGGTTCTGAGGCTACTGCAAGGGGAGGTTAAAGGAATTCGGTAATATATATATTTATATATATATATATGCAAGAAAGGTGTGTATGAGGAGGAGAGAGATGGTTGGTGGCTGAAGTTTGTGAAGGATGAGTGGAGGATTGTACAAATGAGTGGCAGAGAGAGGGGAAGTTATCTTGTGGACCTTCATCTACTGGCTGGATAAGGTGAGATGATATTTTCTGACGTGGCACTGGTATGTGGTAGGAAACGAGGACTCGGATTAGATGGACCATGGAGGGCTTTGGGACAATCCTGGAGAATGGAGATCAAAACGGGAAAAGAATATCTCACATAGCTTATTAGTATTTTATGGAGTCCTCCATATCTGACAGCAGAATTCCCAATTTGGAGTGGTACAACCGAGTGATCGGCAAATGGCAACTGAACTATCTACGTGCCACAACTACGACCACAGAGCAACCTATAATCCAAGGTCCAAATGTCATGCGCATATTATATTATTGCCCACATGGCACTCGTTCTTTAAAAAGAACGCACTGGAAAATATAAGAAAAAGAAACATGCTCACACGCTTGATCCCACCGCGCTTTGTATTTCTCTCTTTCCCTGCGTGCACCTTCTGAGTTCTCACGCACCTCAAGTCCGACCGCCTGGAAGGGAAAATAATCTCGCTGGAAGGATATGGGTTATCTTTCCGTATAATTAAAAAAAAAAAAAAACGATCGTCCCATACAATTTTAATATGAATATAACTCAAAAAATTAAAAAAAAAATATCTCGAAAAGATAAAAATAAACAAAAAGCATCCATCCAAATATCGTAAGAATGATGAGTAACAAATGAGACAATCTAGTCTGCAGTATTGTTTGTCTTCCGATAAATATATCTGATCATAAAAAAAAATATCTGTAAAATAAATTTTAAATGTCATGCACTAAAGAATAAAAGAACATCGCACAGTCTTCCTCTACCATCAGCTGCTCTTCCTCAAATTTCCTTCTTAAAAATTTCTAATTAAAATAATCTACCACCTACCCAAATGGATGTGAAATTGCAGCACAGATGCCGGTTCCCCACCGGAGGCTGGGGGGAATTACTCCATGTTTTTTTTTTCAAAGAAAAAAAAGGACGGTGAGCGGATAAATTTAGATTTTTTATCTGTCCTTTCATGAAATTTTGTTAAAAAAAAAAAACTTGGATCGAGAGGAAGTTGATTAGTATAAAAATTTCAATATTTTATTAAAATTTGTAAGATGTATTTTTTATTTCTTATGCTAAATATATAATATTTTTTATGATTTTATATCAACACTTTTTGTTTCTTAAATTGCATAAATCTTTATCAATTGTTTCCAGCCCTCACTTCTTGTATCGTCTCTCGCCAGGGGGTAGCAACAGACCAGGCAAGGTTGAAAGCCGATTCTGGTTGCAAAACTCCCAGTCCAAATAACCCGTCGAAAAATGTAAATCTATTTGATCTACTTATTTGACATAAACTTGCACCTACCCACCAACTTAACTCGTTTAAATTTTCACTCGTCAATTATATATATATATATATATATATATATATATATAAAACGAAAATACTATATCTAACTTGGAAGGTATCGTTACAAGTTACCCTCACACCACCACCACCAAAAAAAAAAAAAAAAGAAAAAAAAAACAAAAGAAAATAGTAGCTATGAAAATTTGCTTGTTCTCTGGTCTAAGCTCCATAGTTGCTATCATGAGTCACGACTGGTATATCTTCATGCAAATGATATTGCTATCTTTGTTACACCTCAAGATTCTGACATATTTTGACTCACGTTACCCACCAGGTTTCATTTATAAATAGGTTGATTTCAATTTAACTCATCTCCTACCCTCTTTTTTTTTTTTTTTTTTTTTTTACGCATTTCCGCCCCTAATTTGAAAATAATCAACTAGTACAGGCTGACGATTTTGCGTCAGGATTTGCCGCCCCTATTTCTGGCTACAGCATATGACATTATAACTTCACCAACCATGGAATTAAACTTATAAACAACATTTCGTTCCACAAAAAAGGAAACTTATAAGCAATATCATGGAGTTGGCAAAAAAATAATAATAACTAAGGCCTCTCTCATAGCCAAATGGCAAAAAGATCTGAGTTTAACATGTCTGTCATTTAATTACAGGATGCGCGTCAATAATCAACGAATGCAGCTTATCAAAGAAAACAACAGGGTATGATCAGAAGCAAACTTTCCAACCGCAGTGGAACCTGATCACTCTTCAAGGCTTTATGGTTTGTTTTCAGAGCAACAATTTTACAAAGAGCCCGATTACGTACAGCATCAACTGACTTGAAAAAGTATAATTAATCCCGCCTACCGGGCGATTGGCAAACACGATGTAGAATGAATTGATCCATCAGAAAATAAAAAGGTATCTCAATTTAAAAAAAAAAAAAAAAAGGAGAGAGACAGAAGAGAGCGTACTGAATAGATGAAAGATATTAGAAACACTACCTGATTCTGGAATAGTTCCAGAAACTTTCTTTACACTCTCTGACTGTTTTCGAATGCTGGTTAGACGTTGGATAACGTAGCATTATCCAGCTAACCAGCCAAACACCCCACCAAAAAAAAAAGTGGGGGGGAAAGGTGAACAGCCTTATCTAGTTAATGGACCGAAAAAGTAGATAACCTGGTTAAGTTATTTCAGAGGGAAGGCACAACACAACTTTAACCATTGCACCAGCCCGTTCAACCTCTATCTCTACCATTTTTATCCCAAAGTGACATTTTTTACCGTTTCTTTATTGCCATCACTTCACCTTTTTGTAATATGATATCAATGGCTGGTTGGTGTATACCAACCAAATGGCGAATAACTTTATTTGCTGGTTAGCAATCAAGGGGTGAAGAGTACCCAGACTAAAATTAGCCAAAAGGTTGTTAATTATATGGCATCCAAATACAACCTATAAGTCGTTCAAAATAGGGATATGATTGACAGCTCAGTTAGTTGCTTTTAAACATCACATACAATCTTACACTACCATAAAGAGACCCGCATTCATTGTAAATCAATTCATTGTGAGAGCCATGTTTCATAACCAACATGACAATGATGCCTACCAACTTCATTGTCTCTAGGTATGATTGAGACCAACAAATATGCATTAGGCTCCTTTGTATCCTCCCACAAATACAAAATTGACAATGATAATCTCAGAAAAACAGAAAGAATGTAACTACAAAATGATATATTACAATCTAATCATGACTGTAACATTCTGTTGTGAAAACTGTCACTTTTTCTCACTTATTTTTCAGTATGAAACCACCAAAACAAAACATTCAGAGGTCCCCAAGAAAGATGATGTAACGGTGTCTAATCTGTTTTGTTTAATTATTTTATTTTGCTCCGAATAATGGCTAAAACTTTTGGAAATTTTTAATGATTTTCATATAGAAATTACCAAAGGTAGATCCAAGGCTACCAAAACCGAAAATCATTTGATTGGGTTAAAATTGATTTCAAAACTGAGTTTACGAGCCTGACTGTTTAAAAGTAGATAGAACTCAAATATAATCGTTTTATTGAAAGATATTAAACGGACATGTTGTAAAAGCATTGCTGCATGGTCAATTCATAAGAAGCTCCTAAGTTTTCAGATAACTATAACCGAAACCTCTGAATCATAACAATTCTTCATCAGCTTGGACAGACAGATAGAGATATACACAGCTTCCATCCACCGGCACCCTCATCCTTTCACTCCTCACTGTGCACTCTAATCAAGATATTCTGTAGAAACAATTTTCTATTATTTATTTTTTAAGCATTGCTGCATGGTCAATTCATAAGAAGCTCCTAAGTTTTCAGATAACTATAACCGAAACCTCTGAATCATAACAATTCTTCATCAGCTTGGACGGACAGATAGAGATATACACAGCTTCCATCCACCGGCACCCTCATCCTTTCACTCCTCACTGTGCACTCTAATCAAGATATTCTGTAGAAACAATTTTCTATTATTTATTTTTTAAGCCTATTGATAAGGTCTGAGCACTCACTCATACAGCTTTTATTTGAAACAATGACAACAAATGATGTGAAACTGAATCCACCTTAGTACAACATGGATTTTCTGTTTTTTTTGGAAAAAAAAAAAAGAACATGAAAGTCCCCTCACATTTCATGAAGAAACAATTTTCCAGAAGTTGAGTGTAGCCACACGAAAACAACCTTAGATTCCATATTTTATCTCAGCAAGCAGATCTAGGATCCATGATTCCAGCCAAAAGACACTAAAACCATGACACAATGCTAATAAGACCAAACTTTTGCGACTCCACTGATAATCAAATCTCAGCGCCTTGTCCTTTTAGCATAACAAAAAATAGGCTAGACAAGTCTTATACAACAGAATTTGGCAATCTAATTGTTAGCTCCAAAATAAACACACCTTTAACAAACAAGCAGACATCCCTTTGAAGGAACAATTGGCTCATAGTACCCTAAAATTATTTCTTTTACTTTAGAATTCCGAATCTCCATACGAAAACCAATTAACATGTGCACTATTAGGCAAGAACTAGCCCTCAACAATCTCTCTCTCTCTCTGTCTCTGTATGTGTGTGTGTGTGTGTGTGTGTGTGTGTGGAGAAAAAATAAAGAGCATCCTTGACAATAATAGTATAACCCTATTTTGACTTTTAAATGGACCTACTTTATATTAACAGCTTTTTCCATGCATCTTAATCACGTGAAGTGACTATTATGAAAGATGGCTTCCTTGGCCACCCAGCTGGCCCCACACAGACCATTTTTCATCATAGCTGAGAATGAATAACTAATCAATTTATACATTAGTTTACCATGAAGTTACTGCATGTTATTTATATGTTATATTTCAACTGTCTTTTAGATTTCTCCTTATATAATTATTTTTAATGCATTAATTTTGGTCTGCCATGACCTCTGCACACCTGCCAAGATGACAAGCAGCCCCTGAACTGCCCATATGTTGCTTACAGTAATTAAAGAAAATGCATAAAACTTTTCAAGAGCATGAAGAATGTAGATCTTGAAGACAAAAAAATACTTTTCACTTTACCATCCTAACCATCACATGACCACTAAATTCTCCTATCATTGACCATAGGATGCCTTCCCAATCCCAATGATGAGTTATCCATGATGAATTTTAGTAAGTACCTTCATTTCCTCTTATTCTTCAACTATAGGTATTATGATGCAATGACCAGAACTTCTCTTCTTCCATTTAGTTATATACAAAAATTCCTCTCACCCATACAACCTTCATAATGAAGAAAATCTTTAGTTCAATGGAGAAAGATTATTATCTTAAATGTGTTTCTCTTCAATATACGAGCAACCTCATCTCAAAAGTTGTCTTTTGCAGTCATTCTTGGCAATGTCATCTTGATTCTTATGAAGGGTTATGAATTTTTCCAATTGAAGCTGTTCATATGACTGGATCATAGCTTCCATTATAATATTCTTAGTTCTTCAACTCCTCTGTTCCAAACATGCCCATACAACATTGCTGGCTCACCCCTGACATATGCTATTCCTACATAGCCACATATGCACATGGCAGCAACATATAACTAGATGTGCCCAAAAGATCTTATTGCTCATCCATCCTGCCTGCAAATCAATTAGATCTGTCTATCTTTTCACATTGCAAGTAGCTGAGATTGTGAAACCAAACTAGATGTCACCAAGTCTGAGATATATTCAGATAGAAATATATCTGAGAGATACTTCAAATTATTGGCACACAAATAATTTACGATGGGGACTTCCTATGAGAAACAGGTCAGCACAACTAATGCACAAGGAAACAAAAAGAACAACAGCCTCTATTCTGTACAATGTCCCTAGAGTCCTAGAGTTTCTCTCTTGCATGAGAAATAAACACAGAATGCACAAACTAAGGTTGCACATAGGCAGCTCAAAGAGACTACCTAGGGCAAGATGAAGTTAATTATTACGAGAATCCAAGATTCACTCATGCTTTTGTTGACTACCTCTATCACATGTTTGAATCCTCTAAATGTGACAAATCATGAATAAAAATAATAAGTTTGCACATGGCATGCTGCATATAGTTGTCTCTAGACCAAGAGGGGGCAATGCATAAGTACATCCTTGAGAAGAATAAAGCTTGTGGGAATTATCACTAAAAGCAAGTAATCAAAGAAAAAAAATACATGCAAGTAGCAATATGCTAACACCACAATCATGCTGATATCATTGGAGCAAGGAACATTGAATTTTTACTAGGGCAGCTGAAAGGCAATAAACAAAATGATGTACCACCCATTTTTCATCACGAAGACAAATGCTACATGCTAAAGTCTATGTAGATTGAAACTTTCGATGAGCTTAAATGATACATATGGGAATACGCAATCAACAAAATTCATTTTCTCTGAGAGGTTCAATGAGTTGGACATATATAGTATCCAATAAACCAGATACATAAAGGACAAGTGACGAATAATCTAATAGCTGACCATTAAGCTGTGCACTAAAACACTAACAAATATTTACATCTGAGAACAATTTAGAGTCTTAGGATCCAATAAGCCAAGTATATAGAGGACAAGTGAAGAATAATTTAATAGTTGACTATAAGGCTCTGCACTATAACAGTAACAAATATCTACATCAGAGAACAATTTAGAGTTCTACAATGTCCATGAACCACTGCAATATCAATACATGCTTCCTATCTATTTATTAGTATCATATAACGAGATAAAAAAGAGACGACCAATGTACAGATCATTCTATACCATTCATTCCTTATTTCATCTCAGAATAGGGGGAAGATATTCTCATCATCACCGTCATCTTCGCCGAGGTAATTGAATGGTGTGTCACCTTTATGAAGGAAGTTCGGGTTCACGTAACACTTTATCTCGTGAAACAGATTCAGGTTGTCCACCAGCTTATGGAACACATTGCATCCACAGCACTGACCAATCCCAAAACCAAGAATTTTACACAAAGATTCCATCTTTTTCAGCAAACGAGCAAAGAAAATGCAAACGAGAGGCATATAATTGTACTCCAATCGGACAATCATACCTGAACGAAGACCGTGCCGTCGGTGTACGCATGGGGGTTGATGGCGCGGGTAGTGCGCTGGCCGCAGACGTTGCAAGTGAAAGCGACGAGCATCCGGCGGCGAGGAGACTTGGTGAAGAGTGACCAGGGAAAGGTGGAGACCGTCCGATTGGTGGAGTCGGAATCGGCGGGAATCGGGGGGCCCTCCATTCCCGATCCCGTGGTCCAGCCTCTCCCAGCCGCGGCGTTCAGAACGAGACCCATCGCCGCATCCTACCAGGAACCGACGAACCAATCAACCCAAGAATCAAAAAAAGTCTCAAATCAAAAGAGAGGCGAGGAGGGATTGGATGATTACCTTGGAGAGAGGTGAAACAGAGGTGCTGTTTTTGAGGAAGGGAACGAGATTGGTGCTTTCGGAGTCGGCGTGGAGATCGGCTTCGTCTTCTTTATCTGGACAGAGAAGAGAAGAGAAGATTAGGGTTTGAATCGATTGAAAGGAGGATGAGAAGAAGAAATTGGGAGAGGGAAGTACGCTTGGAGGCGACGGGAAGGAGGGAAGGGCGTTTGGAGAAGGTGCGATTGGGGGAGAAGAGAGAGAGCGGGGAGGGGGAGGCAGGGATGGCTGCGGAGGCTGCGATGGACTCCATGGCGGAAGAGCAGAAGTTTCGTTTGGCTACCGAGATGAGATAGAGTTAGGGGAGAGAAGGAAATGGAAATAAGCAAGGAGCTTGATTTTTTCAGTCCCGGTTGAAGCGTGCAGGTAAGAAGGCCAGCGCAGGTTGTGAGTTTTAACCCGGTCCGGTAGATTGGATGGCTCTGTTTGTATTTTTTTTCAAAAAAATAAATAAATTACTATGCCAATCAGGAGCCACAGGACAGACTTTTTATAGCATTATCGGCAGGATCTGGATGATACGAAGCAGTTGGAGATCCTCCTACTCCTTCATAATAATTAAATTTTTTAATTTAATTATAATATTTATATATTTTTTTTTGAGAGACAAACAATGCGATAAATTAACCCATATATTATATTACGAAACACTAGAGAGATTGAATCTGACCATAATATGAGATGTAGCCATCGATCTTATAGTATCTTTTATTTTCTGATTTATAGATTATATTTATATCAGAATAATATGATCATCTGCTTATACTAAATAAATAAAATAAATTTATTAATCTATGTAATGTAAATATCTATGTGAAAATTTAAAACTAAAATGTATAAAAAAAATAGTAAAAATATATGTCATACGACAGTATAATTCAAATCTACAAAATTCTTTGATTTACTAGTTATTATACACCTAATTACCTTTCTTTACCTTGGAATCAAGTTAAAAGGTTAGACTTGATAGAATGGATTGAGCTGGATCAAGGTCATGGTATGCCGTGGACCTGCCTGATCAAATGATGGGCTAGGTTTGATGGAAGTATGGATCCAGATAGTGAATGTGGTTATTCCTAACGTCACTAGACTTGATCCATTGCTATTTCTAGACAAAGGGTGTGGTTTAAATTTGATATGCTACAAAGTTCTTGCTAGGCCTAGTGCCATTCCTGGCCAGCTTTCGTGACTCATATCAAGTCGCTTGAATTTAAGTCTGCTGCAAGTTTTAAGGTTCTGGGTCAATGTTTATTCATTGCGATTGACGGAACTAGAATAATCCCTTCTTCTGGTACAATTTTCTTCTTATCTCGTTAATCTTCTCTGGAATTACCGAGACCTCGGTGCCTCTTTCTTCACCCGCCTCTCCATCAAAATCAACAGTCTTTTCTCATCAATTTTTATATTAACCATTGCCCAGGATATTATAATATTTTTCTCACGTACCTCCCATCAAAATTATTGGTGTTTATCCCTGTTGGGGGATACCCACCCACCGACCGACCGACTATCGGAGGGCCCGACCGGCTGGCGGCCCGACCGACCGACCGACTATCGGAGGGCCCGACCGGCTGGCAGCCCGACCGACTAACCAACGGCCCGACGGACGACTCTGACTGGCCGATCGTAAGTCGGGCGACAGGCCGACGGACGCCATCAGCGGCTAACTGCGGCCGCTCCACGGTCCATTCCCGACCGACTAAACCCAGAGGTCCGGTAGCCGACCCACATGAAGCTCGCCGACCGACGGAGGAGTCCGACGCCACTCTGCTGGCCACCGACCCTGGGTCGGCCGACTCCACCAACCGCCGTACGGCCGCCAGACGTTGTCAGCTCTGACACGGACATGCGGCACAGTTACCTAGGGACATTGTCCCGCCGAGAGCCGGGTCAACCCTGGTGATTAGACGGCTACACGGCAACATGACATTTTCACGGCGGCTCTGACAGCCTACAGTGAGTTGACAGTTCCTCACTTGTCCGCGCCATTAATGATGGCGCCATACCGTGCTCCACTATATATACCGGGGAAGGCAACAGCGCAAGGGATCGATCCGCTCCGTCTCTCCCACATACGCAGGCTCGCTCCTCTCTTCCTCTCCCTCTCTCCTTCTCAGAGCTCTCTGTCTGCATTTCACTGTTGCCCAGTCACCTCTCTGACTTGACCGTCGGAGGGTCCCCGCCGGAGCCGCCTCCGGTCAGTGCGGACTTCCTTTTGCAGGTGCACGCTTCCCGGCGATCGGGCGACGAGGCGATTGGCTGCAACAGATTGGCGCGCCAGGTAGGGGATCAGCATGACAAAGACAAGAGCTCAACGATCGAGAATCACTGGGTCGGCAAGGCATTCTTCCCGCCGGGAAGAAGCCTCCCTGCCCCCACCGGCGGCGGAGCCTAGCTCTCCGCGCCCTGCAGTGACTACGGAGGCTCAGATTGCGGCCATCGTACGGCAGATGACCGTACTGACCGACGCAGTCAAAAGCCTCCAGCAACAACCGGCGGCCCGGCCTATGCCTTCCAGGAGCAGCCGCCGACGGTCGCGCCGACCCCTGCCGCCTCCAGACGAGCGCTCCCAACAGCGCTCCCACGGAGAGGAGGAGGGTCGACCTCGGCGCGACGACCGACGGTCCCAGCGGCCCTCTCCTTCCCCGTTGGAACGGGCGAGGAAGGAAAAGCGGCCGCGCACACCGTCGGCCTCTCCTTCAGAGTCTTCCGGAGGCTCCACTCCTGGGGTCTCCCAGCATCGACGAGCGGACGACTACGAGCGACGGTTCGAGGAGATCGACCGCCGACTCGCCCAACTGCAGATGGACGGCCAGAAGTCTTCGAACGACGTCGACTTCCAGACCGCCCAGCCTCTCTCTCGACTGGTCCTCGATGAGCCGATTCCCAGTCGGTTCAAAATGCCGAACGTGGAGCCATACGACGGCTCCACCGACCCAGTCGACCACCTCGAGAGCTATAAAGCTCTCATGACAATTCAAGGGGCAACCGATGCTCTTTTTTGCATCGGCTTCCCCGCCACACTTCGCAAGGCTGCCAGGGCTTGGTACTCCGGTCTCCGATCGGGTAGTATCCATTCCTTCGCGCAGCTCGAGCACTCGTTCGTGGCCCATTTCAGCACCAGCCGAAAGCCGCCGCGAACGTCGGATAGCCTTTTCTCCCTCAAACAGGGGGAAAACGAGACGCTCCGACACTTCGTGGCGCGATTCAACGCGGCCACGCTCGAGGTCCGGGACCTCAACGAGGACATGGCAGTTTCAGCCATGAAGCGGGGCCTGAGGTCGTCCCGATTTACTTATTCTCTGGACAAGACCCTCCCCCGAACATACGCCGAGCTACTGGAGCGCGCATACAAGTATATGCGCGCGGACGAAGGAGCGTCCGACCGACGCTTGGTCGAGCCCAGGGGTCCAAAGGAGAAGCGAAGAAAAGGTCGGGAGCCCGCCGAACCAAGCAGGCCCCCGGCCGATAGTCGGCTTTCTCCACCCCGACGGATCCAAAAATCACCCCACCGACAGACTCCGAGGTCGGTGCGTCCCAGGTATGACTCCTACACTCCTCTCTCCGCTCCCCGTGCGCAGATCTTGATGGAGATCGAAGGGGAAGAATACCTGCGACGGCCTCCGCCTCTGAAGGCAAAGGGCCTCGACCATCGGAAGTACTGCCGGTTCCATCGGAGCCACGGCCACGACACCGAGCGATGCATCCAGTTGAAGGATGAGATCGAAAATCTCATCCGCCGGGGGTATCTCGGCAAATTTTGAAAGGGTCCGCCGACCCGACCGACTGCCGATCGACGCCTCCAGCCGACTGAAGAGGCGCCGACTAACCAGCCGACGGCTGGAGTCATCAACATGATCTCCAAGCGGCTGGGATCGGGGACGTCTACAGGGGGGGAGCCGACGAAAAAGCCACGACCGAACGACGTAATCACCTTCGCGGAAGACGACGTTCGGGGCATCCAGACTCCCCACGACGACGCTGTTGTTGTGTCGGCGACAATAGCCAATTACGATGTAAAACGAATTTTTGTTGATAATGGAAGTTCGACAAATGTTTTGTTTTACTCGACCTTCTCCCGAATGCGACTACCGACTGATCGACTTAGTGGGGTCTCCGCGCCCTTGATCGGCTTTGCCGGAGATACCGTCACGACAGAAGGAGAAATCACCCTGCCCGTGACGGTCGGTACCGAACCACGGCAAAGCACAGTCTCCCTCATTTTCGCGGTCGTCCAAGTTCCTTCGGCCTACAACGCCATACTCGGGCGACCCGGATTGAACGCCCTCAGGGCGGTCGTCTCGACGTACCACCTCCTTGTTCGATTCCCGACCAAAAATGGGGTCGGGGAGATGCGCGGAGATCAACAGCTCGCCCGACGATGCTTTCAAATCTCCGCCCAAAGCGACGAGACAAAGGATCCCCTGACAATCGACAAGCTGGATCAACGGGAGGAGGAAGAGCGGGGTTCGCCGGCCGAGCAGCTCGAGGCGATCCCGATAGGAGAAAATCCCGACAGAAAAGTTTGGATCGGGTCTCAATTGCCCGACGCCGAACGCCACCGACTGACGGAGCTGCTGACGGCCAACGCCGACATATTCGCATGGTCGGCAGCGGATATGTCGGGCATCCCTCCGGAAATAATGACTCACCGACTCAACATCGATCCGACGATGAAACCGGTGAGGCAGAAGAAAAGGTCCTTCGCCCCAGAAAGGCAGAAGGCCATCGACGAGGAAGTGGACAAGCTGCTCGAAGCGGGCATCATTCGGGAATCCACGTATCCCGATTGGCTCGCCAATGTCGTCATGGTCAAGAAAGCCAACGGGAAATGGAGGATCTGCATCGACTATACCGACCTCAACCGAGCATGCCCGAAGGATAGCTTTCCACTCCCGAAGATCGACCAGCTGGTGGATGCGACGTCCGGATTTCGACTGCTCAGCTTTATGGACGCCTTCGCCGGGTACAATCAGATCCGGATGGCGCCTGAAGACGAGGAGCACACCGCGTTCGTAACTCCCAAGGGCCTCTACTGCTACAGGGTGATGCCCTTCGGATTGAAGAACGCCGGTGCCACCTACCAGCGACTCGTCAATAAGGTCTTCAAAGACCAAATCGGCCGCAACATGGAAGTGTATGTGGACGACATGCTGGTGAAAAGCACGCAGATCCCGGACCATGTTCAGGATCTCGAGGAGACCTTCCGCACCCTTCGACGACACCGAATGAAGCTCAACCCGACCAAATGCGCCTTCGGGGTGACCTCGGGGAAGTTCCTCGGATTCCTCGTTTCTCAGAGAGGGATCGAGGCCAACCCTGAGAAGATAAAGGCGATCCTCGACATGCGTCATCCGAACACCAAGGAGGTCCAACAACTGAACGGAAGAATCGTCGCTCTTAGCCGATTCATTTCCCGATCAGCTGAAAGGTGCCTCCCGTTCTTCAAGACCCTGCGCCAGGCGAACGGTTTCTCTTGGTCGGATGAGTGCGAACAGGCTTTTGAAGACCTGAAAAAGTACTTAGCTTCCCCGCCGCTGCTCGTAAAGCCGCAGGTTGGGGAGACCTTGTATCTCTACTTGGCCACATCTTCTGAGGCGATCAGCTCGGTGCTCGTTCGGGAAAACGAGTGCCGAACCCATCAGCCCATCTACTACACCAGCAAAGTGCTCCACGGCGCCGAAGCCAGATACTCGGAGACGGAAAAGATGGTTTTCGCCCTGACCGTCTCCGCACAACGGCTCCGACCATACTTCCAGGCCCACGCCATCGTGGTACTCACCAACCAGCCCCTGAGGGCCGTACTGCGCCGACCCGACACATCCGGACGACTCGCTAAGTGGGCAATGAAGCTTAGCGAGTTCGACATTCAGTACCGACCGAGGCCTGCCTTGAAGGCTCAGGTCTTGGCCGACTTCATCGCTGAATGCCCGACGACCGACCGAAGGTCAGGAGCTGAAGGCCCGGGACGAGATTCGGTCTCTGAGCCAGACCCGATCTCCACCTGGGTACTTCACATCGACGGAGCCTCCAACGCTCAGGGAAGCGGGGCCGGGCTCCTGCTCACGAACTCGGATGGGGTAGTCACCGAATACGCCCTCCGGTTCGACTTCAAGGCCTCCAACAATCAAGCCGAATATGAGGCACTCCTCGCGGGCTTGAGGATGGCAAAGGAACTGGGCGTCGACAGCCTTCGGGCATTCTCCGACTCTCAGCTGATCGTGGGGCAGGTCAAGGGCGACTTCGAGGCGCGAGATCCGACCATGATCAAGTATCTTCAGAAGGTAAAGGATCTCGTGGCCCGCTTCGGGCATTTCGAGATCTCCCACATCCCCAGGACGGAGAACGCCCGTGCCGACGCTCTCTCTAGATTGGCAACGTCGGCCTATGATTCTTTGGGTCGGACGTTTGTCGAAAACCTCCAACAGCCGAGCATCGATCGGGTCGAAGAAGTACAGCAGCTAACGTCTGAACCAAGTTGGATGGACCCGATCATCCAGTACCTGTCCGAGGGGACCAGTCCCGAAGATCCCGCGGAGGCCAAGCGACTCCGATGGTCGGCGTCGCAATATGTGATCATGGACGGTCGACTCTACAAGAGGTCGTTCTCCCTCCCTCTGCTTAGGTGCTTGGGACCGACCGACGCTGACTACGCCCTCCGAGAGGTTCACGAGGGAATTTGTGGGAATCACTTGGGGGGCAAGTCCTTAGCCTTCAAAGTCTTACGACAGGGCTACTACTGGCCGACCATGAGGAAGGATGCGGCCGAGTTGGTCCGAAGGTGCGAGCCATGTCAGAAGTATGCCAATATTCAGCACCAACCGGCCAGCCAAATCACCCCCATTGTCGCTCCATGGCCCTTCGCTCAGTGGGGAGTCGATATCCTCGGCCCCTTCCCACCGGCGTCAGGCCAGAGGAAGTTCATCGTTGTCGCCATCGACTACTTCACGAAGTGGGTCGAGGCCGAGCCCTTGGCGCAGATCACCGAGCGTAAGATGGAGGACTTCGTCCAAAAGTCCATCATCTTCAGGTTCGGATTGCCGCACACCATCATCACCGACAACGGACGGTAATTTGACAACCAAGACTTCAAGGACTTCTGCGCCAGGTTCCACATCCGTCATCGACTAACTTCAGTCGGGCACCCACAGTCCAACGGTGAGGTTGAGGTGACGAACCGAACCTTGCTCCATGGACTCAAGACCCGACTGAACGAAGCCAAAGGTCTCTGGGTCGACGAGCTGGGCTCCGTCCTATGGGCTTACCGAACGACCCCCCGTGTCCCGACCGGGGAGTCGCCGTTCTGTTTGGCCTACGGAACAGAAGCCATGATCCCGCTCGAGATTGGCCTGCCATCTTCAAGGGTCGAGCAGTACCGCGAGCCGGACAACTCCGAAAGTCGGAGGGCCGACCTAGACCTTCTCCCCGAACTGCGAAATGAGGCTCAAATCCGAATGGCCTCATACCGACAGAGGGTCGCCCGGTACTACAACGCCAAGGTCAGACCAAAGCTCTTTAAACCTGGCGACCTAGTCTTGAGGAAGGCGGAGGTGTCGAAGCCCTTGGACCAAGGGAAGATGGCTCCCAACTGGGAAGGACCCTACAAGGTTGCTGACACCTTCGGGCCGAGAGCCTATCGGCTGGAAACCCTTGAGGGAAAAACCATTCCCCGGACTTGGAACGCCGACAACTTGAAGCTGTATTACCAGTGAATTCTGTAATTCAATCATCGGAATACAAGTTCAGTTTGAAAAATCGGAGTTCTAACTCTTCGACTACTGATCGGCGCTCAGCCCCGATGCATCGACGCGGACCTGGAACCGACGACACATCGGCCCCTTACACGGCCCGATGCATCTACGATGACGGGAGTTTGTACTCCTTCTACGGTCGAATTTTCGGGCAGAATCCATCGGCCGATTGGCCGATCGGGCCCCGACCGAAGAAAGGCTAAAAGCCCACGCGGCTGTTGCCGCGACATTCCGACCAGGCTACAGCCGGTCGAGGGATATTCGGCTTACCACCGTCTATCACATGACGCGACCTTAGTCGCACCCACTACTCGCCGACCGACCTACGGCCGGCTGAACGACACTCGGCTTGCCACCGTCTGTCAAAAGACACGAAACCCGACGCAAGAGCATGGGGACCCGACTTACTATCATGCCCCCGACACTGCGCCGGATGATGACCGGCTAAGTGCATCTACGGAGGTCCGGCCGCCGAACCTTCACTAGGTTCGGTCGGCTCCCTACTTGACAGATGCGCCCGAACGGCGACTACAATTTTTGGAAACCGACCTAAAGTCGGGACACAAGCTACTTCGGAGCTGTGCAAGCCGGTTAAGTCCTACCGACTTACCCGAGTTGGCGACTTCTCTAAGTTGGCGACTAGGGTTCGACATTACAGCGATAAGAAACATTACAAACAAGAAGCAAAAGAGAAGACAATTTCATTCATTGATCAAAAAACATTACAAAGTCGGGCCGAAGCCCGATTACATGTATTTTCAAAAAAGACAAAAATAAAGATGGTCGGCAGGGCCGATCACCCGTCCTGATCGATCTCTTCGACCGACGGAGGATCGGGGATGATCGGCGTCTCGGCCATAAGCAACGATTGATCGGCCGCCGAGAGATGGGCTTCGGTCGATAAAGGAACTTCGGTCGGCACCTGCTCCGGGACGGCTTCCTCCACCACGATGACGCCTCCCGACGGCTGGCCGGCCATCTCTTCCGTTCCTTCTTCTTCGGCTCCTTCCTCGGTGAACGGCGGGACGACTCGGCTGACGTCCACCTCCGGGTACAAGGCATGGACGGCATCCCGACCATCCTCGAACCCGACCCGGTAGGAGGCGAAGCCCGACTCGAGCATCTCCTCCTTGTACCGGTCGGAGGCCCGAAAGTCCTCAACCGCACGATCGGCCGACTCCCTCGCCGACCGTGCCTCATCCTCAGTGTGGGCCAGCTCCTCCCTCGCCAACTCCGCCTCGGCCCTGGCAATTTCGGCGTCGATTTGGGCGATGGACAAATCCTCTTCGGTTTCCGCGAGCTTCCCCAGGCTGGCCCGAAGTTGCTCGCGTTCCCCTTGGAGTTCGGAGGTGGCACCGTCCCGTTCGCGTCGAAGACGACGCACGACCCGACCTTTGTGCTTGGCCTCCTTCTTGGCCGACTTTAGTTCGGCCATAAGCCGGGAGACCTCGTCCGTCAACTTGGCCTCCCGGTCGACCGACTCCTGCAGTTGGTCGACTAGCCTCCCTCTTTCGGCCTCGGCCGCCGCCGACCTTTCCTTGAAGGCTGCCCGAACGTCGCCGAACCTTCGGTATCCAGCCTCCAACTCGGACATGGTGAAGATCAGCTGCCGACGGAACAAAGCTTTGTCAGAATTATGTGGCAAGCAAAAATTTTTCTAAGGAAAAAGGTGACGCGAAGCTTACCTCCACCATTGTCGGGTAGAACCGCGACAGCATTTCGGTCACTTGCCGAGACCGCAACGACTGAACGTCGGTAGGGAGGAGGATCCCCTGGCACAACCTCCTCGCAAGGTTGTGGTCGGCCAAGGCCGACGCACCCTCAGGGTAGTATGCGCTGGGGGGCATTGATCTCTCCTCCTCCGAGGGCTCCATCGGGGCTTTCCCCCGATCAGCTGCCCCGACCGACGGGGCTGGCAGCGATGGGACGCTGGAGTTCGACCCGGCGCCCCCCGTTGCGCCAGCGGACGCCTCCGGACGATGTTCGGCTTCCCGAACAACATCCGGCTCCACCCGCGGCGGCGAAACCGCCGACACTCCTTCGACCACTTCCTCGATCGGCCTCTCCTCGACTCGGACGGTTGGAGCCGCGAGGGCTATGATCGGCTCCGACCCCTCGGTCGCCGACGCTTCCACGGTCGGCGGGACTGGGGCTGGTCTCTTGGAAGGGCGCGAAGGGCCTGCCCCCGGCGCTGGCCTCTTCCTCGCGGCGGCAAATTGGCGAATTTCGGCATCGGTCGGCCTCATCCTCGGCGGTGTCCCTGCAAAACCGACCAGTGTCAAGGGCCGGACTAGAACTACCCTAAAGCCGAACAAAAAGAAAAGCTAGGGGATCGGGCGATACCTATTCGGGGGACCAGACTCAGGCCGGCATCATAGAGAGCTTGCTCGGTAACAAGCTCCCTCTGCTTCGGGACCGACATATCTTTGAGTCGGTGGAAGTCCTCCCGGTCGTCCACGTCGACCCGACTGTTGTCGTTGGCCTCAGTTCGGGGTACACCCCAGCGAGAAGGAAAGCCCCAAGAGGAGGAAGAGGAAACAAAGAAAAACTGGTTCTTCCATCCATGAATGGACGATGGAAGACCGGTTATGAAGGCAAGACCCTTCCGGGGGTTGAAGAGCCACCACCCTCGGGCTTTAGGGTGGGGTCGGAGCACAAAGAAGGCCCGGAAGAGGGAAACGCGAGGGTTGGTCGGCAAGAGCTGACACAACAGCGCGAAAGAAATGATTAGCCGGACAGAGTTCGGCGCCAGTTGCGCCGGACAGAGTCCGTAGTAATCCAGCAGATTCCGGACGAACTCCGGAATCGGAAGTCGAAGACCCGCACGAAGGTCCTCAACATACAGCGCCAGGTCGCCAGGCGGAGGGTTGTTGACCCGACCGCCGGCCCCTGGGGCGGAGAGCCGAAACTGCTCCGGGATGCGATAGTGCTCCCGAAGCTGATCGACGTTCGGCCCCGAAAGCGAGGAGGCCTCATCTTCCGGAGCCGATCGGGTGTCGTCGGTCGGGTTCCCCGACCGAGCTCCCTGAGTCGGTTTCCTGGTCATTGTGCAGGGACCGAAAGAAGAGAAAGAAGAGAAGAAAGCAAGAAGGGGAAGGAGGACCACGAACCCGATGGACCCTCCGAAAGTAGAGAAGAGCTCTGCCCGCGACGATCGAGAAATCGCCCGGACAGAGTTTCCCCCAGCAAATGGCAAATGTAGGTCGAGGTCCGGGAGGTCCTATATATATAGGACCGACCGACGGCCGAGATCCTTCCGCGCCGACCGAAGACCTCCAGATGCGCGACGCGTGGCGCCCGCCGGTTGGCCGAGGATTCGGCGCGCTTCGTCCCGGGACGCCCGCACCGCCCTCATTAAATGCCGGAGCGGACGCCGGCCAACCACCATGACACGCGGCGCGCGGGGGTTGGCTCCGCAGTCGGCCGCCCGCGCCGGTCCACGTTCCCGATGGGACGCTCCACCCGCGATCGGCGCCGAATATCCGATCGACTGACGCCGTATCGTCCGGCATCCGATCTTCTGGCACCGACGTGACGACTGACAACACAAGACGTGGCGTCTGACACCTGACGCCGGTGCGACTTCCGGCACCGACTAGACGTTCGGATCACTTGAGATTCGTGAGGTGTCTGACAACGGATCAGCCGGTGGTACGGTCGGATCTGCACATGCGACAAATCCACTCCCAGTCGTCCGGCCTTGCTACCCAGATGAAGGCATCGGCCAGCTCTCCACCCGACTTAGGAGTGGAGGGGGGCAACTGTTGGGGGATACCCACCGACCGACCGACCGACTATCGGAGGGCCCGACCGGCTGGCGGCCCGACCGACCGACCGACTATCGGAGGGCCCGACCGGCTGGCAGCCCGACCGACTAACCAACGGCCCGACGGACGACTCTGACTGGCCGATCGTAAGTCGGGCGACAGGCCGACGGACGCCATCAGCGGCTAACTGCGGCTGCTCCACGGTCCATTCCCGACCGACTAAACCCAGAGGTCCGGTAGCCGACCCACATGAAGCTCGCCGACCGACGGAGGAGTCCGACGCCACTCTGCTGGCCACCGACCCTGGGTCGGCCGACTCCACCAACCGCCGTACGGCCGCCAGACGTTGTCAGCTCTGACACGGACATGCGGTACAGTTACCTAGGGACATTGTCCCGCCGAGAGCCGGGTCAACCCTGGTGATTAGACGGCTACACGGCAACATGACATTTTCACGGCGGCTCTGACAGCCTACAGTGAGTTGACAGTTCCTCACTTGTCCGCGCCATTAATGATGGCGCCATACCGTGCTCCACTATATATACCGGGGAAGGCAACAACGCAAGGGATCGATCCGCTCCGTCTCTCCCACATACGCAGGCTCGCTCCTCTCTTCCTCTCCCTCTCTCCTTCTCAGAGCTCTCTGTCTGCATTTCACTGTTGCCCAGTCACCTCTCTGACTTGACCGTCGGAGGGTCCCCGCCGGAGCCGCCTCCGGTCAGTGCGGACTTCCTTTTGCAGGTGCACGCTTCCCGGCGATCGGGCGACGAGGCGATTGGCCGCAACAATCCCTATGTCATCGGTCTTCCTTTCCCAAACTTGTTCGAAACTCATGCACCACGAGCTTGACTCTCACCCTGAGGCGATGATCACATGGTGAGTTCTATAATAGTAGAAGAGCAATAGGCACGAGAAGATGGTCCCAAAATTTCTTCCTACCTACCTCTCTTTTTGTGTAAATTGTAAAATTTATAATGGACGCAAAATGACTGACTTATTATCAATGAAACATCCTTTGATTCTTTACTTACCAATGATTTCACATGATTTTGGGCAAAATGATGCTTTTGTCAAAGGATGACCCAATGCCACTCATATCATGATAGCCAGAAGGATGAAAAATTATATCCTACACCATATATGCCACCACATATGCTATATGACGGTGCATCATGCTAATCACAAGTATTCGTTCACGCGGCAATGAGTATTTGCAATGGTTCACCATCATGCGGTGCAAGATATAATTTCTCCAAGAAGAGAAGGGTTGCATCCTTCTGCACTTCCTTCACCACATGTTCATAAGGCTGTACCAACATATCAGTTTGGTGGTCTCGCATGGCTTTTGTGGTTGCCAACGCTGACAACTTTCTTTTAGATGATGAGTTTACCAGCTGCCTTCATGACTATCCTAACATTTTCAGGTGTTAAAATCTTCTTTTAACGTTCTAAGTTCTTTAGCTATCTCAGCTGAGGAAGAACAAGCAATGGCATGTTGAGGTTTACTGGATAATGTTGGAACTGGGACACAACCAGTAGTGCAGCAGAGAGATCAATCTTAGTTATATAAGATGGCACACTTTTCCCTTAATATAATGTGATTTCTAGTCCTTTTTTTATCCATAATGGGACACAACCACTGGTGCAATTGATGGTTGCAATTTGCTCCTCCATTTTTTTTTTTTTTTTTTCCAGCACTAGCTGGATGTGTTCTTAAACTTGTCAAACCTATAGCAAAAGAGATTCTGTTACCTGTGGGACCTAATTTGTATTTATATTCCTCAAATTGTTGCAGGTTATTGGGAATCCCTAGTTGATTTTGAGAAGCTGCTCAAGCCAAAATAGGAATGTACTCGGCCTAGAGAAAATTGTTGAAAAAAATGCCCCCTCTTGTCAATAAGCATGGAAATGTCCGAGCCTCTTTATATCATTGCATGTCAGCTACGTAAGTTTCCTAGCCTTCCATTTGGTGCACCTTTCTAATCTTCTTTTTGGTGCACCTTCCTACCCCTAAAGTACTTTAGACCATTGCCGACACAAATTACAGCTATTCCTAATATTTATAAGCACCACAAAATCCACTCCTCGCTCCAAAGAGCATCGGAGATGTGTCGCTAAGTGAAGCGTGAAAAATCATATTTTCGATGCATCATGAAAGCATCGGCAAGTACTGACATATATTTCCTTTTGGTGCACCTTCCTATGTACATGCCTCTCCACCCAAAGACGTTTCAATGAGTACTTTTAATTACTGTTTGTCAACAATAAAAGGCATCAGTTGGCACAAAACAATTGACTCTTCGGAGCCCATCCAGTCTGTGAAGAGGTCCAGAGCAAATGAGCTGCCATCCACGCATTACAGCACGAAGTCCAAACATGAATGGAGAGCACCCAAGCTCAAAATTGGCGGCTCAGCTGCCATAAGCTTCATTTGCCAACCAAAGTTACCAAACTATGCCAATTCCAATTGACCAAAACCAAATCATTCATTCAATCCATATACCATGACCAGCCTAAAATACAAGCCAAAAGCATAGACTAGAATCAACCTATCTGCACGACTAAGAGAACCTTTTCTGAGCACCCTTCTGTTTCACTAGTTATTGCAAAGTGCTTCAGATACAGGTTCCGCATTCAAATTTTGGGAGGTGAATACCGATGAACCCCGTGGCAGATACAGGTTCAGCAATGGACTTCGGGAATGTGAATGTTGACGAGCCCCATGCCATGCTGAGATGAGATATTACTCTTGCAAAGCCCTGACCATCTGTTGTTCAGCATCCATTTAGTTGTATTGCAGCCTGGACATTGATCCACAGACTAGCAGAGCTTCTTCCACAAAGAATAACAACTGATACTTGTTAGCAAAAAAGCCTCCTCATTATGTTCCTAATGGTTTGGATCCTAGGAACACTCCTTGTAATGGTCACCATGACACTACCTCTATCAGCTCAAATTTTATGTTAATGGAAACCAATATGGATTCCGTGTGTTGATGTATAGAACAAGCTCACAACAAACAGCAGCATATAAAGAATTGTCATCACTCCACTGACTGCCTTTTGCTGCAGAGAGCAGCAATGCACCAACATTTTAGGATCCATCCAGACATTGATTGATTCCATTCAACCGAATAACTGCTTCCATGACAAACGACAGCATTAACCAATTGCAGCTATCTCATCTTCTACCACCAACTTCTGCAGCTGCTCCAAGACAACGTAGATCTCAGCCGTCATCGGATGCGACTCATCTTCCACCCCAAATGTGTGGACCTCTGTATCCACCTCCACCATGCTACATCCAAGTGGCTTCCTGACCCCTCTATCTCTCAGCGCCTTCCTCACCCTCGCCGCATCCTCCCACCTCCCCACATCCTCATACATCTTCGCCAATGCCGCATACCGCCCGGCATTCTCAGGATCAAGAAGAAACAACTTCTTGGCTGCCTCTTCTGCAAGTTCTATGTCATTATATATCCTACAAGCCCCTAGCAATGCACCCCACACATCCCCTCCGGGATCGACCGGCATGCGTCCAATGAACTCCACAGCTCGTCTAAGCTGCCCTGCCCGGCCCAACAGGTCCACCATGCAGGCATAGTGAACCTGACCTTTCTCCACCCCATAGCTGTCCATCATTTCAAAGATCTCAAAGCCTTCATGGACCATCCCTGCATGACTGCAAGCAGAAAGCGCACAAATGAAACATATACCGTCTGGCTCAATGCCCATCTCCAACATCTTTGAGAATATCACCACTGCTTCTTTAGCATGACCATGCATTCCGTATGCCCGAATGATAGAATTATACAAAATGAGATTGGGCTCGCGAACTCGCTCGAAAAGCTCTTGGGCGGTGTCCAAGCGACCACAGTTCGCGTACATACTGACGAGGCCACTGCCCAACCTGGCGTCCATTTCCATTCCAGTCTTTATGACATAAGAGTGAGCCCACATGCCTTCTTGCACCGCGGCCAATGCAGCGCAAGCCGGAAGAAGGGCGGCAATGGTGACACGATCAGGCTTGGTCACAACATCTTCTCGCAGCATCTGGTGAAGAAGCGCGATCGCTTCGTAGGCGCAATCATTTTGGCTGTAACCAGCTATCATCGAATTCCAGCTAACCAGGTCCTTCACCGGGATTTCATCGAACAGGTTCCTCGCAGTCTCGATCTCACAGCATTTCGCATAAAAGGCCACGAGAGCATTGCTGACGAAGAGATCCGAGTCGAGCCCAGCTCTCACCGCGTCGGCGTGGACAGCCCGGCCCTCGTTCTCATCTCCCAGCGCAGCGCAAGCCTTGATAACGAATGGATAGGTGTAGCAATTCGGTCGGACGGAGGTCCGCCGAAGGTGACAATAGAGGATAATGGCTTCAGTCTGGGGCCCGGAATTGGCGTAGCTCCGGATCATCACGTTCCATAGAAGAATGTCCCTCTGGGGCGCACGGTCGAACACCCGGCGCGCGTCGTCGATGCCTCGGCCGCCGAGATCTGTGTACCGGGATACGAGCTTGGAGGCGAGGAAGGGGTTGTGGCCGTGGCCGGTAGCGATGATTTGGGCGTGGATTCGGGCGACGGACTTCGGGCTGGAATGGCATTGCAAGAGGCGAGAATAGTAAAAGGAGTCTCTTTTGAGGACTCGATGGAATCCCGGAATGGAACCCCAGGCGGGCATTAGGGTGTAAGATTTGAGCACATACCCTCTTAGTCCAACCACGAACCGGCACTTGCTTATATTTATAGTGCTAGCCACTGATCTTATAGAAGCTTATATTCGCACTGGTAGCATGCTTGGTTGTTTTGGAATTAAAGTTCTGGGGAGAAAGTTTTGTATTATTGCTGACTTTTGAGGCTTAGGAACCTAAGATTATAAGAATTTGTGGGAACAAAATGAAAGCAAGATGGTATCCAGTACAAAGGTATTAAAGAAACGTATTAGAAAACTAAATTAGGTTAATGAGGTAAGTGATTTTTAAAAATTTTAAAATTAAACAAGTCAATAGTTTTAACTATTAAAACTATTGAGTCGAACCCATGACCCTAAAATCATCTTGCCGATATCGATCAAAATAAAAATAAGCATGCAAAAGAGATAGAATTTTATACTTTCACTAAAATAAAAAAGTGGCATATTGGTGTTCTCTATGAGACTCTAAAGTAGAAGTCCTCCAACGGTGATCCACACAGAAGTTAGCCAAGATCCTTCCTAACCGGTGCACTGCCGCAGCCTTTTCTTCTCAAGAATACTGCCAGCTTCGAACTCTAGGAACGATCGCGCCAAAGCCCGGTTGCTTCCGAACTTGCCAACAGAATGATACTAAGAAGACACTCTTCAGATATCTCACAACTTAGAATTTGATTTTTGGCTCCAACATATGAAAAAATCAAATCCTAGGACACACTAGCAACACTTGCTATATCTCTCACTACCCTTCTTGCAAATTTTGCCACTCAATTTCTTCTTGCCTTTTTCTCAGATTTTTTTCAGAATTTTTTCTATGATTTCCACACCCCTTAACTCTGGTTCCAACCCTAAAACTCAATAGCCAAGCCAGTGGGACGTCCCATTTAAATAAGGGACCAAGGGATGTGTCATGGGACTAAGGGGCGCCAACCTTTGGCGCTCCAACTTCTCATATGGAGAATAAATTTACTGTGTGGAATTATGGTGCAAGAGAGCCTTCACACAGAAGGACTCTCTCTCTTCTGCGTGTCATAAAAATCCCATATTAATTTAGCGACAAATCAAAGGACTTCTGATTTATCATTTAAGGCAATGCGTTAAGATAAGTTCCTTCTTTAAGAAGGACTCTTCATCTTCACACATTAAAATGAATAGGGCGGCATTAAAATTTTAGCGTGGCATCTGGTGGGCGCAGAGGAGTCCTTCTCCACTTGAAACTATTTTAAGTTCGGTAGAAAATCAATTAAGATAGACCCAATCCCATTAAGTCAAAGACAACTGGTCTAGGTTAGCTCAAACATTTTGATCTAAACCAATTTAGGAACATGGGTTAATACAATGTGCTAGCATATCTAATTAACCCATAAAATTTACATTAAATTCTAATTAAATCAGACTAAGACCAAATCCCAAAGTGTGTGACCCATTGGGTTCCAAATCTAGCTAGCAGTGGATCAAGACTTTCGACGTAATCCTAATCCGATGAGATTAGGTCACCCGAAGAGTCTCAATCAACTTGGACTCTTCCAAATTGATTTTAGAATTAAACTCTTTTAATTTTGATAAATCCACAAGTCAAGATTGACGTCTAGCAACATGTCATGACTATCCGAAAGATTTAAAACTTTGATAAAAATTATCAAAATATCCTTCAGTGACAAGTTATCATGTAATTCAATCCTTCAGTCAAACAACATCTCAGATGAGCTGTGGGTATGAAAATATGTCAAACCCAATCACTTATCATTATGTAACTCGATCAGAAGGTGATGATTCAGTTGATGATACATTAAAAAAAATTTTCTAATTATCATCCTGCTTTGGCCAAAGTCTTCCAAATCATCGACCTATGAGATCACATAGGATGTTTGCTCCCCTTATTAGGAGTGACTAATCTCTTATTGATCATTCACAATCTCCATGCACTCTTCACCATATCCAGAACATCCCATACAAGGATCAGAGAACCAAGTTAAGAAGTGAACCAAAATATAGATCCAAGTACATAAGGTACCATGGTGATCTCAGGTCAAAGGATCACTTACACAACTCCCACTAGAGAATCATCAGTTGACATATAAATGAGACTCCATCTAATATTCTTTCGTAGGTCTATTTAGTAAACTTATTCTCTAATGAGCATCCATATCATTATATTAGTGTCGCCACACAAGTGGTTGTGAGATCAGCCACCCTCATTTTTGAGCATACATAGGATATGCTAGTCTTATCGGTATCATTGATCTTTGACTCAATGAACCAACGACTAAAAATATTTTAAGTCATGGCTATCAAAGATTTAGATCTCACTGGCGTGATCTCATCACGGTCCTAAAATCATTATCTGGACCTATGGAGTTCATTATAATCTTAAAAATAATAAGATGCAACATATAATGAATCAAAAATATCTATTTTATTAATAACATAAATATCAATTATATGAGTCTAAAAGATAAATTACAATAAACATCCTATCGCATCCCATATGCGATTGACTTATAGGGCATTATTCTTTTAATCTCCCACTTACACTAAAGCCAATCGCCCCTATACTTGATATCCATGCTATCAAGATGACGGTTAAACTGCTGTATTGACAAGATTTTAGTGAACGAGTCCGCTATATTATTCTTGATGTCAACTCACTCCATGATCACATCGCATCTTTCAACTATCTCTCGAACGAGATGGAACCATCTTAGGATGTGCTTGGATTTATGAGAGACTTTAGTTCTTTGGCTTGAGCAACTGCCCCAGTATTATCACAATAAAGGGGCACAGATTGTTCAATCTCTGAAACTACATCCAATTCTGTGATGAATTTCTTCATCCAAACGATCTCCTTAGCAGCCTCACTAGCAGCAATATACTCAGCCTCAGTGATCGAGTCAGCAACAGTTTGCTGTTTGAAATTTTTTCAACTTACTGCACCACCATACAGAGTGAACACATACCTAGATATAGATCTACTATCATCCGGATCAGATTAAAAACTAGAATCAGTATAACCTTTCAGTTTTAAATCAGATCCATCATATATTAGAAAAACATCTCTAGCCCTTCTCAAGTATTTGAGTATATTTTTTACAGCTTTTCAATGATCCTCTCCGAGATCAGCTTGAAATCTGCTTACAATACCCAAGGCATAAGCCACATCAGGCCTGGTACATAACATAGCATACATAATCGATCCTACAGCCGAAACATAAGGAATAGAACTCATTCAATTTCTCTCTTCAGGTGTCTTAGGAGACATCTTCTTAGAGAGTTGTATGCCATGACTTATGGGCAAATAATTTTTTTACTTCTCTCTATGTTGAACCTCTTCAACACAAGGTCAATGTACCTAGACTAGGACAAGCCTAGCATCCTTTTTGATCTATCTCTATAGATCTTTATACCAAGTACATAAGATGCTTCACCCAAGTCTTTCATAGAAAATTTTTGTGATAGTCAAGTCTTGACCGCTTGCAACATTGGGATATCATTTTTAATGAACAGTATGTCATCCATATACAAGACCAAGAAGACAATAGCACTCTTACTAATTTTCTTGTACACATAAAGTTCATCCACATTTTTGATGAAGCCAAACGATTTGACTGTCTCATCAAAATAGATGTTCCAGCTCCTCGATGCTTGCTTTAATCCATAAATGGATCTATTCAGTTTGCATACCTGATTTTTTCTCCCACTAGAGATAAATTCTTTTGACTGAGTCATATAGATTTCTTCCTTAAGATTTTCATTGAAGAAGGCAATCTTGACATCCATCTATCAGATCTTATAGTCGTGGTATGCTGCAATAGCAAGCATTATCCGAATAGACTTGAGCACGGCTACCGGTGAAAAGATTTCTTCATAATCAACATCTTATTTTTGTTTGAAATCTTTTACCACTAGTCTGGCCTTATAGGTCTCGACCTAGCCATCTGCTCTAATCTTCTTTTCTTTTTGAAGATCCATTTGCAGCCTATAGGGTCACACCCTCAGGCGCATCAATCAAGGTCCAAACTTAGTTAGTATACATAGAGTCTATTTCGAATTTTATGGCATTGAGCCATTTGTCAGAGTCACTACTCATGACAGCTTCTGAATAGGTCGTGGGAGCATCATTCTTAATAATGTGGGATGTATTGTCATTCTCAATGACAAACCCATACCTGAGTGGTATATTACGTACTCTACTTGACCTTCGGAGAGGAAGTGTGTGTAGTAGCTGTGCCTCAACAATGGGCATATCTGGTTGAGAAATATTTGTGAATCTTGGATGGATTGTAGGTTTTGAACTTCTTCAAGTTCAACAGACCTCCCACTACCACCTTTTTGGATAAACTCTTTCTCCAAAAAAATGGTATGCCTACCAACAAACACCTTTTATTGAGTAGGATTATAGAACTAGTATCTTATACTCTCTTTGGGATAACCTATAAACCTGTATTTTTCTGATTTAGCATCCAGCTTATATCCATCAACATTTTTCACATAGGCTGGGCAACCCTAAATCTTAAGATGCTTAAGATTGAATTTTTTTCCTTTTCATATTTCATATAGCGTGCTAGAAATAGATTTAGAAGGTATTTTATTTAAGATATATGCTGCAGCCTCGAGAGCATATCCCTAAAAGGATAGCGGAAGATCCGTGAAACACATCATGGACAACATCATATCTAATAATGTATAATTCCTCCTTGCCGCAATTTCATTTAATTGTGGAGTATAAGGAGGTGTCCATTGTGAGAGTATTCTATTTTATTTTAAATAATCGAGAAACTCACTAGACAAGTATTCTCTTCCTCGATCAAATCGAAGAGTTGTAATACTTCTACCAGTTTGTTTCTCAACCATCCTTTGATACTCTTCAAATTTGTCAAAGGTTTCGGATTTGTATTTCATTAAATACATATATCCAAATCTAGACCTATCATCAGTAAATATGATGAAATAAGAGTATCTACCTCTGACTTGAGTCGACATTAGACTACAAACATCAGTATGTATAAGATCCAAAATGTCACTTGCCCTTTCTCCATGTCCAGTAAATGGAGTCTTGATCATTTTTTCATGAGGCAAGATTCACAAGTTCTATATGATTCATAATCATAAGGATCAAAGAATTTATCTTTGAATAACTTGTTAATTCTTGACTCATTTATATGGCCAAGTTGGCAATGACAGAGGTATGTGACATTCACATTCTCTCTCTTTTTTTTCTTCATATTATTAATATAAAATATATTATCATTAAGTAAAAGAAATAAAAGACCATTATCAATAAAAGTACTTCTATAATATTCATTAAAAAAATATATAGAATAACTATTATTCTTTACATTTATTTTAAAATCTTATTCCAACAATAATGGTATAGAAATAATATTTTTAACGATATTTGGAATGTAATAATGGATCTTCAGTTCCAAAATTTTGTCTGAAGATAACTTCAAAATTCTGATTCCTACAACTTCGATCTGAATGGACTCTCCACTAGCACCGAATAGCTCGAAGTCACCTTTATTCAATCTCTTTATTTCCTGTAGACCCTGCAACGATTTGCAAAGGTGTCAATTTGTTTGCATCTAGGATGCCTCTAAGTGACAGTGAGGATGCCATGTGTGTAGTTAATCTACAATAATAAGAACATAATATAAGTAGATGACTCATGATGATATTCATAACTAGATTAGGACTTTTGTCTAATTGTGTCTCTCACTATTTTATCGAACTTCATAGTCCTCATCTATGAAAATCAAAAAATATACTAATATTTCTTAGTAGGGTTAAGATCCCTATTCCTCACAAATATCTTGTGGATAGCACAACAAGTATTCATGAGTTCAAGAGTAAGTAACTCTTTACCAATTGTATTTCTATAATTCTCAATATTTTTTTTTCTAGCCTCTAGATCACATATAGCCTTATGGATAGCACAACAAACTATAGTGTTCTAGTTAAGTGGACCCTTCAATCCCATATGATCATACTTAAACAATGCTGTTTTTGTGGATAGCACAACAAAGCAATACTATTCAAAATATGCCATAAGCATTAATATGCACTTGATCAACATCATATCAATTTCTATAGTAAGCCTTGTGGATAGCACAATAAGCTCACTAAGATCTTAACATACTCTATCGACTAAGTTCGAAGGAAGATCATTGTAGTGTCTACATCACTAATTAATCTAAGTTCGAAATTCAATAAGACCAAATTGATCAGGTCAATAGGTGGGAGGCTCTCCATAGCATTTCTTAGACACCAATATAGTTGGTCAGGCCAGCATACGGACCTAATTAGAAAACCACCTATCACACTTTTCTCAACACCAATTGATCTAAAGAATTTGACTTTTGAATTGAAAGTGAATCCCAATATTACAACTTAATATAATTTTTAGGAGAGACTTTGAACTTATCTCGACGCATCCTAACTACAACTACATAAATGTACTTTACATATTATGCAATATGGCATGTAATTATAAAACATACTAGCAAACATATAATCATGCCAAAATTAAATAAGGGTGCAATTGAAGTCATAACATATGACAAGCATATCCAAAAAATATGACAAACCCTAATCATATTAGGCATGCATAACACCCTTAACCATACATCGATTTAAGCATTAAACTATTATGATAATATAAATTTTAAATTATCATAAATTCATAATTTTAATAATTAAAATTTAAAATCATGGTACATATAAAATCAAAAATATTTTTTAAGATTAAAGATCATTGCCAAAAAAATATTGTATTGATTTATAAATACCACTTGTGCCTTTCTGGTACTATTTTATTTATTTATTTATTTTTCAAAAAAAATAAAAATATAAAATTCAATGAAAAGAACGTATGTATTTGGCTACTTTTAAAAGTGAGCTTCACTGTTCTCCTCCCAATCCCTATTCTTCTGCTCAATCTTGCCCTTAGCCCTAATATTCTCGTCCAATCACATAAGCTCTTTGAATCTTGCCACTGATACCGAGCTATCCCTTATCTCTGGTTACATTGCCGACCCCATCCCCACTTTCTTTTTCTCTGCTACTCCCCCGACTCTTCACCCAACATTGAGCTATCTCTAGTTCTTAACCATCCCATCCCTCCTCTCCCTTGTCACCAGTTTATATCATTGGCCCTCAACTTTCGTTGTAATTTTTTTAAAAAAAAATACAAATACAATATATTTTTATTATAGAAAAAAAAATAGAAATAGAATTCATGCTTCCAAATTTTTGAATTAAAAAAAAAATGGCAATTATGCCAAATGTAGTCTTAATACCCAAGTACCTTAAAATTGGCAACAATTATTGGGAGTAAAACCGATATCAAATCATCACATGCCATAGAACTTCTTAGTTGTTGAGAAGTAGTTAGTTAGCTGGATGGTTTAAATTATGATTAGTTGATGTAACAGCTAGTATACATGGCAAGTAGTTAGTGGTTTAGTTAGTTGAAGTTAGTTTCAATTTGTTATACTGTTATAGAGTTTATTACAGCAACCTGTATATAAGCTCTGTAAAGCTGAAGCATTAATCAATCAATAAAAAAAATTCTCAAACTGTTTCTCTCTTGGTTTTAATATGGTATCAGAGCTCTTGGATTTTGGTAACCACTTTTGGCATTTTAGATCTCGCCACTATTTTCGAGCTTTGTTTTCTGATTCACAATGTCAGAAACAGAGACTACTCAATCGCAGGCTCAAAGAACTTCATCTTCTCCTTTATCTGCTATGGATATTCATCATCCACTGTTCATTCTACCTTCGAATATATCTGGAGCGAAACTTGTTTCGTATATACTCGAAGGTACTCACAATTATGGTGCTTGAAAACAATCAATGATTGTTGCATTGGAAGTGAAGAATAAGATCACGTTTGTCGATGGTTCATTCAAACCCCTGAATGAATCAGATCCTCTTTGGCCTCTCTGGCGTAGGTGTAATAGTCTTGTCAAATTGTGGCTTCTTTGTACAGTCTCGAAGGAAATTACAAATACTATATTATATCTTTCAATAGCTAGTGAAATTTGGAAGGAACTATCTCAGCATTATTCAGGTCATAATGCTATTAGAATTTTTTAGTTGAAAAAAGAGATTCATTCAATTAATCAAGAAACAGATTTTATTGCTGTGTATTACTCTAAATTGAGGAAGATATGGGATGAGTTGCGAGAGTTAACCAGCGGAACTAATCTTCCTAGACCTACTGATTTTGATCATTACATGGAGTTTCTCATGGAACTCAATGAGTCTTATGGTGCTACTTGTAATCAACTTCTTATGATGGATCTTCTGCCTATAGTTACTCAACTGTATGGCAAATTGGTACAAAAAGAATCTCAAAAGCATATTCATGCCGCTCAACCACTTTTAGCTACTTTGATTGCTCAGGAAACTGCTAATGCTACTTATAATCCTAATTACAAAGGGAAGAAGAATATGAATGTGATATGCGGGCACTGTAATAAGCCTGATCATAAGAAAGATTCTTATGACAAACTTATTGGATATCCTCCTAACTTCAAGTTTAATAACCCTCGTGTAAAGGCTAATGCTACCTATCAGTCTTCTAGTTTCAGCAGACTCAGGCTATCAGGAGTCAAGTTGCTCAAACCACTGATGATTCTATTCCTAATAATTCTGATGTTCGAGGTTTTCATTCAACTACTTTTGAAGATTTCTTTACTCAAGCTAAGTTGCAGTAGATAGCCTCTATCTTCAGTCTATCTCTGGCAATGCTCTGAGTGCATCATCTTCTGAACATGTATCTATGGCTGTTATTATTAATATACTTACACTTTCTGCATTACCATCTAATTGGATCATAGACAGTGGTGCATCTGACCACATTACATACTTCTTATTCTATTTTCACACTAAAACACCTACTTTAGATTCTCAAGTTAAGCTACCAGCAGGTGGTTTAGCTTTTATCACACACACGGGTCACATTAACTTGTAACCTAATCTGTCATTAAAAATGCTCTTTGTTGCCCTCAATTTCACTTCAATCTACTATCTGTCAGCAAACTAACCAAAGATCTCAACTATAGTGTTACTTTTCTTCCTGATTCTTGTATTATACAAGACCTACAATCAAAGAAGTTGCTGAAGATTGGTAAAGAACAGCAAGGCTTATATTGTCTACAGCCAATTTCACCAACCATCTTATCTATTCATCAAGGCTACTCATCAAGCAATCAAGAGAACATTCTTTATTCAAGTTGGCATGCTAGGTTAGGCTATAGTTCATTTTCAAGAATAAAATCTTTAATTCCCCATCTTTCTCAATGTAATAAAATTGTCTATGACACTTGTGCTTATTCAAAGCAATCAAGGATTCCATTTCTAATTAGTACTTTTATTTCTTCTCAGATGTTTGATTTATTACGTATGCATATATTGGGTCTATAAGATTATGTCTCAAACTAATGCAACGTATTTTTTAACTGTGGTTGATGATTTTAGTAGAGTCACTTGGACTTTTCTAATGACCACTAAAATTGAAGTTAATTTTCATATTAAAAATCTTATTCATCTGATTCAAAATCAATTTCAAATTACTATCAAAAAAATTCGAGCAGATAATGGTCTTGAATTTTTTTTTCATGACTTGATTTTTTTTTTTTCAATCCTGGGGTATCATACATGAAAGTTCTTGTGTACATACTCTCCAACAGAATGGTTTGATAGAGAGGAAGCACAGACATATTCTTGAAGTGGCGAGAGCCGTACATTTTCAAGCAAATTTTTTCAAATCTTTTTGGAGTGATTGCATTCTTGCTACCACATATTTGATTAACAGGTTACCTACTCCTATTTTATGAAATAAAACACCTTTTGAAGCCTTATTTGGTTTTCCTCCATTGAATCATTTGAGAATCATTGGATGTCTTTGCTATGCAACAACAACTGTTCCTCATAAAGATAAGTTTGATCAACGAGCTATTAAAAGTATTATATTAAGTTATCCTCAGGATCAAAAAGAATATGTACTCTATGATCTTATCACTAAGTAGTCATTTGTATCAAGAGATGTTATCTTTCATGAAACTATTTTTTCTTTCCATGACTCTCTTGTTTCAAATCAACCAATTTTTCCTTCACCTGATATATATGTAGCAGATATCCTTGATCCCTTAACTCTTCCCATTCATCAATCTCTACCTGTTTCTACATTAAATGCTTCTTCTTTAATAGCTCCTTCTCCACCTGTTACTCTTCCATAAATTTTTCTTGATCTTATACCTCAGTTATTACCATCTTTACCTGTTAGAAGGAGTACCAGACCAACCAAACCACCAACTTGGCTTAAAGACTATAGCTGTAATACTGTTCCAGCCAAATCTCAATTTTCTTCAACATCTTCCTCTCCAGGTATTCTTTATTCTCTTTCTTCTATTTACTCACCTAAACTTTTTTCTTCAAATTACCAAGCATATCTCACTCAACTTGATCATATTCAAGAACCTAAAAACTATACAGAAGCTGTTCATGATTCTAGAATGGGTGTAGGCAATGCAAGAGGAACTTAAAGCCTTAGAACGAAACAATACTTGGCAGTTAGTGACTTTACCACAAGAAAAAGTATCCATTAGGTGCAAATGGGTGTACAAAGTAAAGCTAAAATCAGATGGATCTATTGAAAGGTTTAAAGCAAGACTTATGGCTAAGGGTTACACACGGTAGGAGGATGTGGATTTTCATAAAAGTTTTTCACTAGTGGCCAAAATATCTACTATTCGAAATCTATTAGCGGTTGCTGCTATCAAGAAGTGGCATTTATTTCAAATGGATGTCAATAATGTATTTTTAAATGGGGATCTTAATGAAGAGATTTATATGGACTTACCTCTTGGTTATCATTTAACCCATCCAGAGCAGGAGGTGATAGGTACACAAGTCTCCAAACTTACCAAGTCTCTACATGGGTTAAGGCAAGCCAGCAGACAGTGGTTTGCAAAATTATCTTCAGCTATGATTGCTAATGATTTTGTGCAATCTAAATTTGATTATTCTCTCTTTACAAAATATTCTAACTCCGAAACTTTAATCATTTTAGTGTATGTTGATGATGTCATCATTGCAGGTGATAATATTGAAGAAATAAATAAGCTTAAGAAATATTTGAATACACAGTTTCTCATCAAATACCTGGAAAGCTTGAAATATTTCTTTAGTTTGGAAGTTGCACTGTCAGATAGAGGCATCTATATCTCTCAGAAAAAGTATATATTAGAGTTGCTTTAGAATTTAGATCTTACTGTAAGTAAACCAGCAGCGACACCCACGAAGCAGAAGTTAAAATTGCACAATGATTAAGGTGACTTACTTCCTGATCCTATAGTTTATCAAAGATTAATTGGTCAGTTGATTTACTTAACAATTACGAGACCAGATATTACATTTGCTGTGCAAAATTAAAGTCAATTTATGCACTCTCCAAGAAAAGCTCACATGGAAATTGCTTATCATGTAATGAGATATATTAAAGCTTCGTCAGGATAAGAGGTGTTTATGTCTGCTGCAAGTCCTTTAACCTTGAAAATTTTTTGTGATTCTGACTGGACTAGCTGTCCTAATACTAGAAGATCTATTACAGGATACTGTACTTTGATTGGAGATTCTTTTGTATCTTGGAAAGCAAAGAGGTAGCACACTATCTCCAAATCATCAGCAGAAGTTGAATATAGGTCCATGGCTGACCTCATTTGTGAATTAATCTGGTTGAGAAGACTATTATTTGAAATAGGAGTGAAGTTGAAGGAAGCTACTCCAATGTATTGTGATAATCAAGCAGCATTGTATATAGCTTGAAATCTAGTATTTCACGAACGTACTAAACACATAGAACTTAATTGCCACTTAGTCAGGGATAAATTGCAAGGAGTGATATTTACTGAGTTTGTGTAATCACAAGATCAGTTAGCTGATCTACTTACTAAGTCTCTCGACAAAGCTCAACATTTACGATTGTTAGGCATGCTGGGAGTTCAAAACTTGTTTTCACCTCCAGTTTGAGAAAGTGTGTTGAGAAGTAGTTAGTTAGCTGAACAGTTAAAATTATGATTAGCAGATATAACAATCAGTACACATGGCAAGTAGTTAGTGGCTTAGTTAGTTAAAATTAGTTTCAATTTGTTATATTGTTATGAAGCTTGTTACAACAACCTGTATATAAGCTCCGTAAAGCTGAAACATTAATCAATCAATAAAAAAAAATTTCAAATTGTCTCTCTTGATTTTAATACTAGTGCAAAAAATGACTCCCCAATAAATGACTCATCTTTGTATTAGCATCTTTTGTCCCATTAACTTTTAGACCTTCACAGCAAAGTCTTATCCCATAAATACCAGGCCAACAAAAAGGGGCACAACCAATATCTCCATCATTAAAGATTACTACTTTCTCTTATATAAGAAAAAGTTTTACCGTATAGAATTGACATTCCTATCAATGTGAAAAAAAAAAGTAGCAGCATCTAGAAGTAGAAGAGTTCATCATAAACAACATACAATTGGCTCTAACATAATTTAGAGTGGGAAAAATCAAGTACCCTTGGTCATCAGAAACACCAAACTAGCATAGTTTATTCAAAAGGGATGTACATATTTGTTTTGTGAAGTTCTCGCTAGAAGCACCACAATTTAGCTGACCATACAATCACCCAGGATAGGTATCTTCTGAGTGCTTTGAGGAATCATCACTGCCCATATAATTCATTATAAGATCCCGCCAACTCTGAACTGAACTGGATTGTTGCCGTTGCACAGCCAAAATCTGTGGTATCAAATCTTGGGGGGACAAATATCGCGAAAGCGCTGATCTTTTCTTTTGCTGGAACTGTTGATGAAAGATGTCGTATCATCAACACTGACATCACAGCCATCATCTTCGTCGTCCACATCATCATCATCACAATAAATATCATCATCATTAGTGGCATCATCCTCATCCTCATCATCACAACCATCCATGTCACTATCATCATCATCCTCATCATCAAAATCGATATCATCATTTTCATCATCATCGTCACCATCCTCATCATAGTCGAAATCAGAGTCATTGATTGCAAAGCAATTAGCCATCAGAACCTTCCCACAGAACATATAACAGCAGAATTACAATCAAAACTTGTTTTCATATAAATCTCAGAAACAAAATTTGGTGCAAGTTTTCCTCAAAAAATAAAATTCGGTGGAAGTCTAACTTATGTTAGTATTAAAGGAAGCATAAAAAGTAAACAAGTTAAATTCTAAGATGATAAAAACCTATGACAAAAGAACTTAGTGTTAGAAGGTAACCCTATCATAATATTATAGTGGATTTATGTTAGTTTGATCCCTTTGTCACTAAAACATGAAATTGCATCAACTGAACATCTATCCTAGAAACATCAAGCCAGTGCTACTAGGAATATAGAACAAGGAGCAGAAGGCAAAATTGTGTATGTACCTTCTCCAAATTTACTGGAGGAGCAGGTTCCATTGCACTGGGAGTCCAAATCTTGATGTCATCCTCAATGCCACTACTAGCAATCATGGTGGTATAAGGATGTGGTTCAATACAGTTTACAACATCTTTGTCTCCTTCCATCACACGTAACAGCTCCCCATCTTTCTTCCTCCAAATAAATATGTGACCACAATCTGATCCACTAACAACATACTCACAATTGGGACCAAAGAAGCTCACGCCCTTGATCGTATCTCTGTTTAAATGTCCCTTATAGACCTGAGGTTCAGACCTGGAATTTGGATCAGTAGCAGATGGAGATGATGGAACTAGATTAGACCCATCAGGGGAATCTCTATCCATCGCTGAAACAGGTGATGCAGGAGTTGGATTGGGGCCTAGTCCTTGATCCCTTGAGAAGAGATAGATGTGCTCATCATTGTATGAGACAAGAAGCTCACTAGAGTCTGAGAAAGCCAAACCTGTGATTCCAAATCCAACATCATCACCAATTAGATGTGAAGGGCAGAAGCAATCAGTGGGATGGCCACAATTGGTTGATCCATCCCATTTGTACTTGCGGATATCATAAATTTGAGCATATTCATCACTTCCTGCAATCGCAAAGAGATTGGGGTTTCTTGGATTTATTGCAATGGCATGCAGCGGAACAATTGGCATATAAGCTGATCCATCTTGAAAAGATCTGCAGACAAAGAGCCTTGTCGCACAATTTGTTCTCAGATCAAACTGCAAGATAAGGGACACTGTCAGAATAACATCAAGCAGCAGAAAGATGTAAAATTGCAACCAGAATAGATGAATCAAAAACTCACATGCTGAACCAGGCCATCTTCGCCACAGCTATAAAATATGTGAGGACTTCCAGGCTCAATAGCCATCTTGTGAACCCGGCCCTCATGTTGCGCTAGCATCATTGTGGCTACCCGTCCACCTTCCCCTAACTGGGAATGCCTTACCTGGGGCATAATGAAAATAAAGGTGTCTCTTATCAAATAAAATAAAACAAAATATTAAAGAGGAGGCAGCACATGAGAGGAAGTGACAGAGAATATTTACCTCCCCATCTGCAGCACATGTCACAATTGTTCGATCATCAGTATATGGCATGAAGCGTGCTTGGAAAACATTGTCTGTGTGGCCTGAGTGGAATGATGATCTAGCCAGCCCAGCTTCCCAATCCCACAGGATTATCATTCTATCATCAGATCCTGACACCAGAATGTTCCCATCTGCATTAAAGCTTACAGTATTGACACAACCCCTATGCTTGTCCAGCCTTCTGAGGATTTGCAAACGCAGAATAAGATCCTGCTCAGGAAAAATAGGCTAAATCAAGTTGGCTGCACAATGCCTTTCTATGAAACAATGGGCACAGTGATCATAGTGCTGCAATGCAGCAAATCAAGCAGTTTAAAGTTCAAACAAAGTGAAATTTCAGCAAAAATACTTTTATGGGAGCATATATATGGTAATACAACTCAAGCATTTAATGACTTTTGAATTCTTTCACCTTTCTGTTGGTAACTGCTTATCTAATTCATAGCTACATTATTTGGAATGTGAAGTAAAAATAGGGATCATAAGTGGAGTTATGAGCAAAAGCAAAAATGAAACTTGCTTGTGCAAAATAGTATGCAGCATTAGGACTAAGAGATCCGTCCAACTTGTAGATCTTATTTGTTAATGCATCTTGGTGCTTTCTAGACATGCCAACTGGCCATTGGAGATAGACTAGTCCTTAAACAAAATATCCTTTTTCTGCTGCAACTGTTTGCCAGACTTCCAAAGAAAAATCCAAGAAGAAATGACTTTCAAGGGTTAGAAAAGTAGCAGAAAATTTTGTACTCATCACATCAATTGAAGAACTAATTCATTTGAGGAACCATTGAATGCCTTCTCAAACATTTCTTCCAGAGTATGTCTGAAAGGACTACAAGATGGTTGCTGGAGAAGGTTTGTCATCTTTTATAAAATACATTCACAAAAGCTAGGCATATGAGAGGATAATCCCTTTTTCACTATAACCTCAATCTAATTCATAGAAAGCAGTGATAACAATGGATGCATAAAAAAAAGATGGCACAAATGTATGAGAGTTTGTCACCCCATTGCGCTGGTCAATCTTTCCAAGGATTTGATTAGTTCTACAATTGACCTATGGGGGGGAAACATGGCTATCTAAAACATTGTCTTATCCTATCAAAGCAGACTACATAAGAGATATTCAATATTCATCAATTTTTTTTTACTTATATGATTGGTGAAAATTTAATATGTTAATGTCCAAACATTACAAGATTCCATCCACAACACACATAAATTGTCAAGGCAAAGAAGTTCTTAATCTCCAATGCGTCCTTTCAAACCCTTGCCAGCTAGCAAGTTTAATATCTCCTAACCACTGCATCAAACATGATCACAATTTAAAGCATCATTCCCCCTTAGCTGGGGGACCGAGGGGTGAAATGCAGCTCCAAAAGCAATAATGCACTAAGATAGGAAGGAAGCACTGTGGAGGCAGGGGTTGGAGCTGAGCTGACACATACATGTTTTTCAGTCCTTCCATGATTCCATCTCCATATAATCTACTTGAAATTAATGGATTTAGGTTTCATAGCAGCTGACGTCACAAGATGTTTGTCCAGGGCACTGAGAAAGCTCTAGATTCATGGTTTAGGGGTATAGATTTAAAACTTGGAAGAACTTAAATGTTGGTGGATAATGGTGTGAGTTTCAAAAGGAGCTAGTTATGGAGACTAGATTGAGCTTTAGGCGAGAATGAAAGCTTTGGGTTATGGAAGCAAGGAAAGGGGATGGAAATTTTAACTTTGAAGGTGAAAAAATGTGAAAAGCTCAGGCATGGAACTGGAGGGAAGTGAATAAAGTTTTAAGTTTGGAGATGGAAGAATAGTTAAGATTTTGACTTGAGTTTGGAAATCTTCTATAGGTCATTTACCTGGTGGCTTGCAGCTTTGCTCAATACAGGACTGCCTCATTAGCTATTTTAGTTGAGCTGACTGTATGTTTCTAAAGTACCTTGTGCAATCACATCATGAATGTGTTTTGACTTGTTTAGTTCCCCTTAAATGAACTTGACAAGTGAGGTACCGATGCCCTTCAAGTTTAAAGCTGACGGTTGAACACTAGAAAGGTTAATTGGGTCGGATCTGGGTGATGGTTTAAGCTTTAGATTGATTGGAAGGTTTTTTTCATGTTTGGTCTTTGGTTGTGGTTATGGGTTTGTGTTAAGTTACAGTGGGTTCAATTACTTAGGATCTTTGAGTCAAGGTGGTGGTAATAGCTAGGTTGAAGTTTTCGCTGAACAAATTTGTTTACATCATAACCAAAGCTGAAATTGACCCCTAAAGTCAAATTTGACTTAACTTCAACCAAGATTGACTGGTTTTGCTCCAATTTTAGTGGACCAAATGGCTATGAATGTTATATTTACTATTTGCTATATCAATATTTAGTGTCACTCAAGGCCCAATTCTCCAAATATTATAGTACTTGGAGGTGTTTGGTTGGGGAGAGTTGGGGTCCGGAATCAGAATAGGAATGGATGGCTCCCATTCTAATCATTTGATTGAGAGGAATCCCATTCTGATTCCAATTTCGATTCTAGGACAGAATAGAAATGGCCCAATTTACCTAAAACTCAATCCCTACTCTCTTCTAAGGATTCAAATTTTCATTCCGATTCTGGTTACGAACCAAATGCTTCAAGGGATTTGATCATTCCGGTTCCAATTCTAATCCATTCCAATTTCGATTCCGATTACGAACCAAACACCCCCTTAATGTCATTCTAGGCTTGTTTTTCCCTATTTTCTGAGTAAATATGCCTAAACAGTGACAACATTGGGCCATGTTTTCAACTTTTAAGTCAAAAGATGAGAAATTAACTTATGGATGACAAATAGCATGATTCAGAAGATTTAAGGTTGAAGTTTTGCTGCTACTTAGGTTAAATCACATAAGCATTAAGATGATGTATCGAAATATAATTTTTTTCATACTTAGTACCACTGCATGTGTTGGTACTTGGTGCTTAAAATGATAGTTTGTAAATTTTAGTCTAGACATTTGCACTAGAAGGTGTTTCAAGAATTAAACTGTAACCAAAGAATTCAATGTTACACATTTTTTTAGTTTTTAGTGATCTTATGATTCTTTGGCACTTTTAGCGTTACAGCTCAAAAACACCAAAATCACCAAATAATAGAAAATGATACACGCTTAGAATTATGTATATATGTTTCCTTGCCCTATTTATGTTTGGATCGCAGTCATCTTAGTTTGTTTTTGGATCAGATTGTAGAAACCAAATAGTTACTACCTGAATCCGAATATCAAATTCTAGTTGATAGTCTTTCTGTTACGTACTTCCCCTCACCCTCTCCCATTATAAAGCTGATTCTTTTTGACCACCTAATTCATAGCAGAATCCTAATTACAACAAAATTAACACGGAAATTCTTGTACAGGATCCCTCGTTGAGACTAAGCCTACCTAAACGCCCAAAACAATCACCCCAGTATCAAAGAAATACGAAAACGAATACAAAAGATGGGGATAAAGTTGGGAACCGACCTCGGAGGCCCCAAGGCGATGGGCGAAGGTTCTTGGGGCGAGGTCCCCGACCTCCCGCTGCCGTAAATCCAATATCCCATGCCGAAAACTCCTCTTCCTCTTGCCGACGCCCCCCATCTCCTCTTTTCCCGCACCAGTGCTCGACCAAATGCCCGAGAGAGAAGGCTTATTGAGTCTCACCGTCGGAAACCTAGCGCCAAAAAGGTGCCGGGACACACTGGTTTTATTCTCGACGAAGGACTCTCTGGATGTCTCCTACGAGCCTTTCTTCCTGACAGGCCTTTGCAAAGTGGAGAACACGGGGATACAGGTGCCGCCTTTAATACGAGACTTTTTTATGGGTTGCCAGCTTTGCTTCCACTGGATTTACATCCAACGGCTACGCAGAAAGGGGAACCATAAGATGTGTTAAATAAGGAGTAGTATACTGGAATATGAATATCTGTGTCCATTGGAATAAGGATATCTAATACGACTGGAATTAGGAATAGTTGTGTCAGGAATTATTTCCAACTTGTCAAGCTATGATTTTTTAAATAAAGTTTGGTCCACAGTAACTTTGTTAAAAAAGTAAAAAGAAAGAAAGAAATAAAAAAAGAGAGCGATGAAGAGTCGTAAATGATATATGGTCTCTTTCTCGAGTCTTATACTTATTTTATTTCCTAACCAATTGAGCCTGAACCTAACCGCTAAGCAGACTAACGTGATAAACCTCTATTTTTGAGGTTCTCTTTGACTCCCAAACAAAAATAAATAAACCTAAATAAAATTTAATTTTATCTCTATATATTTAAGTTTATTGAACTAAATAAATATTTTCACTATTTGATAAATTCCCGATAATAAGGGGCATTTTTAGGATTTTGAAAAAAAACTGAAAAGCATTTTCTTTGCACTTATTTAGTTTTAACTAAGTTAAAAGTTAATACTATTTGAGACTGATTGACAATGAACATTTTACTTATTGAAATAAAATTGCTAAAATATATTGGTTTAAATTATTTGTGAATCGAATATGGATAAAATTGCAAATGGGTCAAATTAATCTATGTCCTGACCTGATCCACCTAGGTTTGATCCAAACCCTATTTATGGATCCATGGGAGTGGATCAAGTTCTAAATTTGGACCTGTTCAACGGTTCAAATTATGTTTAAGTTTATTGTGTTCTAACCTAATATGATATGATCTGTTTGTTATATCGATCTGATTTGAATATTCTCATCTACTATCCAATCCAACCTGAACCTAATATACCTATTAAAAATTTGAAAATCATAAATAATGAAATCTTTAATTAGCTTTGTTGTTAGATTCCTTAATCTTGTTTCTTGTTTTACTCCATGAATTACAAAGCATTGATCAAAGAACATGTTGTGCAAGTTTATTTTGATTGATGGTTCACCCACACATAAGTCTAAGCATGTAAAAAATCTATAAAACATATTTCATAAATATTATCTATGCACAATGGCAAAGATGAAAGCATAATGCTAGGAAATACTAGGAATTATATGCAAGAATTTATTGAACCATTCAATGGTGGTGTCCATCACCGATTAATTGGTTTAGAATAAATAGCATCATTATCCCACCCATCAAAGCTTCTTGATTTAATTTTATTCACAGGACACGGAGGATGTTGTTGCAAATTAGATGGATAAATAATTTTTTTGAGTAGAAAGTTTGACTTTTAAATTATAGATTGCTGAATTGACATTCCATCCATGCTCTATTTGAGTCCATTAGATATCTTTAAACATAATAATTTTTATAATTCACAGAAAATACTCTATTTTTTGAAATTCTTTTCAAATTTTTTTAAGTTTTATTGAAAAAATTTATCATATTAAATATATCACAACATATTTTTAAAAAGGATATCCATATTTTATTATTAAGTTAGAATTTTGCTTTATCAAAATTTAACTCCTTAGAACTCCTTATGCTCTATGATTACAGTAGAAGCTAAGAGGAAGAATCAACCTAGTTGTTGGGATACAATCTTACATGGATGAAAATTTGATTTTGACAAGTTATGCTCATCCTGCATTGCCTGTTACTTAGTCAAATCCCGAGGAAACTGAAATCTAAAATTTTACATATATATTTTTATTAATAATAAAAAAATTAATAGAAGTCATAAAAGTTATTTGTTGGGATAGATCTTCGTCGCCTAACTGGCTAACCTTCTTTCTCACCTCCCGACCGACCAAGTACGTTGCACCAATCAGATTGTTGTGGCCCAACTCGACTTGGATCAACATGTTTTACCCCAATCAGCTCTCTACCGATTGAGATCGACGATACTTGACTGACTAAGGGCAACATACTTAATCGAGTCAGTACTAAGCCAACCCGATTCGACGTGCTGCCTACGATGAGGTGTAATATTCGACAAATGATCGACTACTTACTCGGTGCCCTATCGATTATCGGAATCGATGACGGGTGGCACCATTCGACGAGCGTCAGTCGAGCAGCTGAATATCAAGCATGGTCATCACGCTACCCTGTCAGGTCACGTAAAGTCACATCACTTAGGAACCATACCTTGGGCGGCAGACTGTGTGCCATGATGGAAAACTACATAGTTATTAATTTCGCCACACGCACGGTAAGATCCGCCGCCATGGCCACCTGCGCACTGAACAAAAGGCACATCCGCCGTCAGGATCATTTAAAGATGTCCGTTGCGGCTCCAGACCATGGGACATGATTGGAATGACCTCCCATCCTTCCATCATTGACCTTGCTCCCTTTATAAATAGAGATAAGAAAGGACCTCTGACAAGTATGTACAAAAATACAGAGCCAAAATTCTGCTTCTTTTGCTCTCCTATTTGTTGAGTTAGAAACTAACTTGAGCGTCGGAAGATCCTCATTGGAGCAACCTCCAGTGAGGACTTACCTTGCAGGTCCAGCTGCCACTTCCAATCGTCGCCGATCGATCTTTCCATTCGATTTTCATTGATCCGATCTTTGTCTAATTTTCAGTTCAACAGATCATGAGCCCTCACTCTTGTCTTTGGCTCTCTCGATTGTGTCCTTTCTCCAGCCAGTGGGCATCTTTTTCTGGCTTTCCGTTGTTCGATGCTCAAGTATAGTGGTTCAACTCTTGACTGAATATCCTATCAGAGACAAACCACAATATTATCCATGCCTCGAATCATTATGACAATATCATAGTCTAACTATATAGTCATCTAAATGGTGGTACTGATAGGTTATTTGATTTTGCATCAATTGGTCTCATGATGTTGGTTGATGAAGAGGCTCAAAATTGTCTCAGTTGGCTTATATGCTTCATTCGTCTCTCTGACATCTTTTCTTTATACATGAGTATCTATATAATAATAATAAAATAATATATAAATATTAAAAATAATATTTTATATTAATGCATAAGATTATAGGATAATCTCCCGCAACACCATATATCAAATTTTATTTTTTTATTTTTTTATTTTTTTAAATAAAAAATAAAAAATATAAATAGTATAATAAAAAATAAAGAATATTTCAAATTACTATCATCTATCTATATCTATCTATATAATATATATAATAATAGTAAAACAATAAACGGATATTGGAGGTGATATTTCACGTGGACACGTAAGATTTTAGAATAATCTTCTAACACGCCATGTGTCAAGTTTAGAAGCCTTTATGATTTTTTTTTTTGCTCCCGCAATGTATTTTTTTCTCTTTTCTTTCTTCAAACCCCTCTCGAGTCATCTCATTCTTTTTTTTTTAATTTCTCCATTTTTCCTTTATGTTCTCGTTTTCACGAGTCTCAATCTATTGGGAGGCTTCGAGCGATCGAAGTGAATATGGGGTGGATGGACCCCTGGTGGATCGTCACCCAGAAGATCGATGCCGCCATCCTATGGCCTCTCCTTGCTGATGAGTTCGTCAAATGGGACCCTGATGTGGAGGATGTAGATGGCTAGACGGCCCTACACTTTACGATCAGGTTGGGTTCGGAGGACTGCATCTAGATGCTCGTGGTGTCGGAACGGATGTGGAGCAGGTGAAGAGGGTACGACCGCAGGCATGGGTGTGATGGAGGTAGAGCGTTGATTTTTCATTGCATAATTTCGTTGATTTTCATGCACGAATTATAAAGTAAAAAAAAATATTTTTGAAGCTCCGACCTCTTCACACGAATCACAAAGCAACAGAAAAAAAGTTTTCAAATCACACGTGCTGTGCATATGAGGCAGTAAGGAGTAAAAGAAAAAAGAAAAAAATATTTTATATGGGGCAGACGAACCCTGATGGACTGCCCCTCAGAAGATCGACACTGCCATCCTATGGATCCTCCTTATCGACAAGTCCATCGAATGGGACCTCAACGCGGAGGATGTGGATGGCCAGACAGCCCTACACTTGACGATCTAGCTAGGTTCGGAGGAGTGCATCCGCATGCTAGCAATGTCAGAGTGGATGTAGAGCAGGTACGGTCGCAGATGCAGGTGTGGTGGAGGCAGAGCGTTGATTTTTCATCGCACAGTTCTGTTGCTTTTTCACGCACGAATCATAAAGTAAAAGAAAAAAATAATTTTAAAGCTTTGATTTTTTTGCACGAATTACAAAGTAATAGAAAAAAAATTCAGATCACACGTGCTGTGCAAGTGAGGCCGCAAAGAGTAAAATAAAAAAAATATATTTTTAAAGCCTCGATCTCTTTACACGAATCATAAAGCAATAGAAAAAAATTTCAGATCCCACGCATCGTGCAAAATTAATAGGCCCGAGCATCGCCCGACCACTATGTTAGTATAATCTATATAATAATAGTAAATCGATATATAAATATTAGGAGTGGCATTCTTATTGACACTAAGATTATAGGATAATCTTCCGCAATGCCACATATCAAATTTTATTTATTTTTTATTTTTTATATTTTTAAATAAAAAATATAAATATAAATCTATATAATAATAATAAAGCGATACATAGATATTATGGGTGACATTCCGTATTGACACGTAAGATTATAGGATAATCTCCCGTAATACAATATGTCAAATTTTATTTTTTTTATTTTTATATTTTTAAATAAAAAATAAAAATAAAAATTTTTATTTTTTATTTTTTTAAATAAGAAAAAAAAATATAAATAGTATGATAAAAAAATAAAAAATATTTTAAATCTATCTATATATATATAATAATAATAAAGCGACATACGGATATTAGGGGCGACATTCCGTATTGACACATAAGATTATAGGATAATCTCCCGCAATGCCACGTATCAAGTTTTTATTTTTTAAAATTTTTTATATTTTAAATAAAAAATATAAATATAAATAGTATGATAAAAAAATAAAAAATATTTTAAATCTATCTATATAATAATAGTAAAGTAATACATGGGTATTAGGGATGGCATTCCATATTGACACATAAGATTATAGAATAATCTTCCACAATGCCACATGTCAAATTTTTTTTATTTTTTATATTTTTTAAATAAAAAATATAAATATAAATATTATAATTAAAAAAATAAAAATATTTCTATATAATAATAGTAAAGTCATGTATGGGTATTAGAGGTGGCAGTCCATATTGACACGTAAGATTATAAAATAATCTTCTACAATGCCACATATCAAATTTTATTTTTTATATTTTTTAAAATAAAAAATATAAATATAAATAATATGATAAAAAATAAAAAAATATTTTAAATTATTATCTATCTATCTATATCTATCTATAAAATAATAATAAAATGATAAATGGATATTGAGGGTAACCTTCTGTATTGACACGTAAAATTATAGAATAATCTTTCAACAGGCCATGTGTCAAGTTTGGAAGCCTCTATGATATTTATTTTTTTTGTTTCCATGGTGTATTATTATTATTTTTTCTTCGAACCCCTCTCGAGTCACCTCATTTTTTCTCTTAATTTCTCCATTTTTCTTCTAATTTTTCATTCTCATGAGTCCCAATTGGTTGGGAGGCTTCGATCAGTCAGAGCGGATTGGGGCGGACGAATCCCTGGTGAACCACCATCCGAAAGATCGATGCTGTCACCCTATGGATTCTCCTTGCCGACGAGTCCGTCAAATGGGACCCCAATGCGGAGGATGCGGATAGCCTTATACTTCACTGTCGGGCAGAGTTCAGAGGAGTGCATCTAGATATTGGCAACATCGAAGAGGACATGGGGCAGGTGAAGAGAGTACGGTCGCAGGTGCGAATGTGGTGGAAGCATAGCATTGATTTTTCATCGTACAGTTTCATTGATTTTTCATGTATGAATCATAAAATTAAAAAAAAATATTTTTGAAGCTTCGATTTTTTTGCACGAATCTATATCTATCTATAAAATAATAGTAAAACGATAAAAGGATATTGGGGGTAACCTTCTGTATTGACATGTAAAATTATAGAATAATCTTTCAACAGGCCACGTGTCAAGTTTGGAAGCCTCTATGATATTTATTTTTTTTGTTCCCATGATGTATTATTATTATTTTTTTCTTCGAACCCCTCCCGAGTCGTCTCATTTTTTCTCGTAATTTCTTCATTTTTCTTCTATTTTTCCATTCTCACGAGTCCCAATTGGTTGGGAGGCTTCGATTAGTCAGAGTGGATTGGGGCGGACGAATCCATGGTGAACCACCATCCGAAAGATCGATGCTGTCACTCTATGGATCTTCCTTACCGACGAGTCCGTCAAATGGAACCCCAATGCGGAGGATACGAACAGCCTTATACTTCACTGTCAGGCTGAGTTCAGAGGAGTGCATCTAGATATTGACGGCATTGGAGTGGACATGGGGTAGGTGAAGAGAGTACGATCGTAGGTGCGGATGTGGTGGAAGCATAGTATTGATTTTTCATCATACAGGTTCATTGATTTTTCATGTATGAATTATAAAATTAAAAAAAAATATTTTTAAAGTTTTAATTTTTTTGCATGAATCATAAAGCAATAGAAAAAAATTTTCAGGTCATGCATGCTGTGTACATAAGGTAGCAAGGAGTAAAAGAAAAAAAAAAAAATTTTGGAGACCTCGAAGGCTTGACCTCTCCGAATGAATTATAAAGTAATTAAAAAAAAATTAGATCTCGTATTTTGTACAAAATCAATAGCCCAGGCACCGCCTAGCCACTAGTTTTTTTTTATCAGAAAACAATATTAACGTTGATTGGATCATGGATTTGTTAAACAATTTTTGATTAACGTAAGTCACAGGGATGTGGAAGTCGCGCACCGTGTCAATATCTAACGGCATCCGGGGTGAAACGACGGCGATCGCTGTCCGTTGGTGAGTATCCTTTTTTTTTTTTTTTAAGTTACCAGCAAAGTAAGATGGCAGAGGGGCATTTTCTTTTTAAAAATTCCGCATAGAAATTTCTATGGCCACGTCCTGAGAGAATTATTCCCACATCCCGCAAACTTTTGTCACGCCTGACGTATATATAAGCCCCATCGGAAGGACTCGGACCTCCATTGGAAAGAGAGAGAAAAACCCTAGCACCCAGACTTCCGCCTTCAAGGGTTTCATCAGTTCAATCCCCAAATGGTACTCCTCTTCTCCCTCGATCACCTCCTTTTCCTTCCTGTCCTCAACTCTATCTCCTCATCTCGTCTCTTAATGCTTCGGGTTTTCTTGTTCTTTCGTTTTCCTCGCAGGCGGATTCTCCTCGCAGAAGGTAAGACCCTAGTTCCTGTTCCTTTTCTCAGCGGATTCTCCTCGCAGTGTTTTATGGTTCGGATTTCTGGGGTTTGGGATTTGTTCCCATTGTTCTCGCTGCTTTTGGTCCCAATTTCTTGAAATTTATTAGGGTTTGGGCCGCTTTTTGTCTTCGTTTTCTGGTTTGTAGATGGTTCTATTTCATCCGAAATGATGTTTGGCTGTGCAAGAATTAGCGTTTTTTGACTGCTATCGTCGTTCATATCATCTATTTATGATCCATGAACCAATTTTTTTTAGAAAAAAGGGTCATTACCCGCTATGTTCCCGACGATCCAGGGTCGGGGGGGGGGGGGGGGGCGCGAAGTGGGAATTTTGGGGAAAAACCCCATCGGGAAAAAAAAGGGTCTAGTCCAGTCTGTAATTCAATGTTTTTTGTGGTTGTACTGATGCAACTTACGAATCCCATGGGATTTTGGGCCCAATCATTCAAACAGGCCCTTAGACGAAATTTATGCCATCATCATCCTGGATTAGGACCAAATAATCATTGTTTAGATGATATTTGTATTTTCCCATGCTGGTTCTGGACTGCATGCTTTTTACTTTTTTTTTCTTTCCTTCTTTTTTTTTTTGTTTTTTTTTTGGGGGGGGGTTGAATTGCTGATAATTAATAAGGCAGACATGCAATTTTGTGGGGCAATGGTGCAACTTTGCAATGTATGCTTTATTGTCAGATTACGTATCAGACATTGCCTCAATTTGAACTAGTTTCTTCCTTTAAAATTAAGCTGGATGTAATGTAATCTGTGTTTCTTGTTTGGCTTAATGATACTTAAAAATGGATCATGTAGTCTGCATGCGCATATGGCTGTTTCAGCATGGGAATTGACATATTTGCTGATATCTAGTTATGGGACTCTTCTTGATTTTATGAGCTTTTTTATTAGTTCATTAAGCATACATATAGTTCTATGGTTGTTGAGGGTGCTTGTTAGAACTAGCATTAGTCTTTAGTGAGTTTTGTTTGTTATCTTAATTTTCTGAATCTGATGACTCATATGTGGGTTATATATTTGAGTTTCACTTTCTTTAGTCACCCATTAGATTTAGCACTTCTATTGCTTTCATCTGGTCATTATACCATCTCGCACACCATCCCTTCCTTGTTGGCTGATTCCATATGACTCATGGCAATCTTTAGTTTTCCTCTTATATGTTCTTTATGGATGATCAACATTGAGTTCAAGAAGCATAAGCATGGAGGGAGAGCAGCAATGAGGTTTTGTTTGGGGGAGGGGGATTTGTGTCAGAAACTTTAGTGGAGCATGTACATCATAAACATATTGATTTGGTTCACTTTCTGAATGCATTCTTTGATTCTTTGGTACTTGTCAGCACAAAATGTGTAATATAGCTTGTTTATTGGTCTTGTACCTTCATGTAAGGTTTAAGCCCTTTCCGAACACTTGTTTGTGGCTTATGCCCAGCATGTGCTTGTTAAAACTTATTAAAATATGAGTAGTTACAGCTTCAAGTCTTCAACATCATCTAGATTGTGTGACCATTGTCTCTATGTTCATATTATTCACCTGAAAAATATTGCTGAGATGTTGAAGTAAATAATCTGAAGAGGTTTTCTCCAGGTAATTTATTTAGATTATCTTTTGGTTGGCAATAGTCTTTTAAACATGGAACTGAGTATAAGCTACTGTTATGAAATGATTGATTTGTTCCCATATCGATTATAGTTACTATGGATTAAACAAGTGAAGCAGGATAGGGTTACGTTGTGGCTTTGATAAGTTAAGAATAGGAGAAGTCCTCAAAACTGCATCGGCTCAAACTTCATCAATAAAGTGCCTTCTCTAGATATAGCTAAGAAGCATCTTAGTGGTTTTAAATTGTTTGGCAATGATTTTTCCTTTTCCCGCAAGTTTGATGGTTTTTTCTTGGTTCTTGCATAATTTTTGTGAATATATGAAAATTTTTAGATCTCTTTTTGTAGATGCAGTATCTAAAAAAAACCCATGTTATAGGTAGGTTTTATACACGTATGTGCTGTTTTCCCTAATTTTCCATTGATTTATTTCTTTCTAAAATATATTAAGTTCGACTGATAGTTTGATGCACTTGAATTTGGCATTTCAAGACGTTCTGTTTTATATGTCATTGATACAGATGAAATGTTTTGTTTCAGGCTATCAACCAAGATTAGCAGAGATATGCTGTGAATACATGATCACTTAATCTCTTTTATTTAGACTTTGAATTTTGTGATGATGGATGAACTTATTCTGGTGCCACATGTCATGATATTTTGTTATGTATATTTAAAAACTTTAGTATCATATTACTATACTTTTCTTATTACATGGTTATACTATTTTGATTTTTTTTAATCCATGCTTGTTACATAGTGGTAGGGATGCAAATTGGCCTGTTTAGACCAAGGTTCGCTGAATTGGTACTAGATGGGGTACTTGCCGGTGATCAGCTCGGGGGGGGGGGCCTAACCCAAACCTATGAGAGAGAGAGAGAGAGACTTCTGAATTGCAGGCTGTGTGGGCCGATGTGATTTAATAGCTAGGCCGAACATAGTTTAAAAGTCGGGGGAGGGGTCAAATGTGATTTTAATAGCATGGAGAGGGGGAATTTAAGCGAACCGGTCCCCATAACGTTTTCATAGGTCAAACTATGTTGGTCCCCGATCTGTCATACTAGTTGGTTTGGCACGGTTAAGCAAAACTTAGTTTAAACAATATACTAGTAATTGTTAAATTTTGTTTGCAAAATATGGGCAGTTGGGTTGGTTTGGGTCAAATTGTTTCATGCCTAACAATATCGTGCTGGTAGGTTTAGTGCAACCAAACTTGCAGCTATCACAACTCCTTGTATTTATTAAAGGGACGCAAAGAGCACTTCATCCATGGTGAATTCCAAATTTAGATGGATAATATTTTGGATTTTTTTTTAATGAAAAGGTTAGATCAGTAAATAAGGCAACAACATGTGACCTTGGCTACTGGTGGTAGGTAGAAAATGCTCACCTCTTTTTTCTTCCTTCTTAATATTGGTACCATGACCTGCCAACCCCCGCCCCCCCCCTCTTGCCCCACTAAAAAGAAAAAAAGAAAAAAAAAAGAAAGAAGTATCTGAACCCCTTTCCCTCAAAAGACAAATCTTAGCCATGACGTAAACCCAAGATTAAATCATGTGGTGGGGTCCTGTGCGTATGTCATTCCTAAGTAGCACTTTCTTTCCTTGCATTTCTTTTCTCTTGAATACATGGGCTTTAGGACCATGAGATGCTACTTTTAAGGTCTCTTTCAAACTAATGGTTTCCTAGTATCCTATTTGATGAAGTTTTGGTGATAAATTGATGATCTAGACAAAACAATTTGCTTACATAGTGTCTTCTTTCTTAATACCTAAAGAGGATTCATGCTGTTGTCACCTTATATAGATAAAATGTGATTTGTCAGTAATTTTTCCCGTTGTTATGCATAATTGCATATCAATCATCTTTTAGCATGTCTTAGGATTTGCTGATATTGTGATCCATCTTTCTTTTTTTCCGATCTATTCCTATAAAACCTTTTTTGTAGTCATGTATCTGGTGGTTCTTAGGAGGTCTTAGGATAATATGATATTATGATATCTTCCTATTTGTCTTCTATTGTCACTCCAGTGGTGGGGCTGTTTGTTTTGGTTTTTTAGTTACTGTCTCTCCTTTGCCCAACTTCTCTCGTTGCATTGATAAATGCACACCCATTTTTATAAGAATCACCTTGTCATTTCCTTCTTTTTTTTAAGAGCCAAAAAGCTGCACCCAATACAAAAGTGAATATGTTGTGTAGCCTGTCTCATGGTAAGAAATGTATTAATCCTGGATGTCCATGCCTCATGTTTATCCAGACATGAGGCATTAATTAATGTAATCTTAGTTGTATTGTTTTTGAAAGGGTCTGGCCAAAAGTTGATTGCTGCTTTTTTTCCCCATTAGTATTATTGGTATACAAAGAAATAGATGTTTGTGTTACCCCATACTTGCGGAAAAAAAAAAAAAAGAAGCAAAGTACAGGGGATGTCATAAGATAAAATAGAAATCTTATCCCTAGCAATCAAGTAGCGAAGTATGAAGTTTTCTGTTTGTTAGTGTCCTTTGGGATTTCTTTTTCTTTCTTTTTTTTTTTTTTAAGTTAGCATTTATTTTGATTGTTACTAACATAAAAACATTGTCTCTTCTTTAACTTTTTGGGGTAAACAATTGAGAGACCTTTAAACATCAAAACTAGGAATTGATTTCGTTATCTTTAAAATCACTTCGAACTAAACTGTATTAGTTCCTGTCAGCATGAATTTGTCTTGTGATAATTTGTTTTGGTCTGAACTAATGAGCGTGTTACAAATGTCATTGATTTGGCTAAAGAATTAGAATGATGATAATGATTTTAGTATAGTTAATTTCTTTTCCCTACTCCACATATGGTACTGGACAAGCAGTGTTTGTGATGTAGGCTAGCTGCAGTGACCCATTGTAAATGATTAATGTGCAACTGTAAAGTTTCCAGCCTCATCATTGATGACATGGGAAATATGGTCTCCACATGGGGAGAACTAGAGAAGCTTAATCTGGTGGACTTGACAGTGGGCAGTGACAGGTCTCTGCTCTTTCTGACTGATGCAGATTGGGCACCTCTCTACTATATTTGTGAAACCTGAAGGAAAATTTCCACACTATTGACATGTCCTTTAGAATCATGCAGTAGGAGGTTTGTATAGCTCACCTTCCAACTCATTAAGGAAGGATGTGTCCTTATGGACCTTTATGGCCCTGGTAGGTTTTAGCTTACTAACCCATTGGCTAAATCTGATATTGAGGGCCTTTTAACCAAGAACCAGCAATGTAACTTGTTGTGGTCATTATAAGCTGGAAGGCTTAGGAGGGTCCAATTCATACATCAATTTATGGTTCAATATTTAATAGGAAAATTGTGCACCCAGGTTTTGTGTTGTATGCTACCCATGTAGACTATAAACATCTTGCCAACGTGACTGTAGGTCTATGATTGGATGCCATAGGATGATGCTCAAGTCAACGCGTACAGTTTCCTACAGCATAGGCTGATCTTGACACTTTAATTATGCCTTCAGGATCTTTGGTAGTCAACTGAAAGAAGTCGGGCTTAGCTAGAAAAGGCTATACTTTATCACTGAGATGGAATACCGAGCAAGGAATAGATTCATAAGCCTTTCAATTGATGCTTTGCAGGAACCATAATCTGTGGAGGCTTTTCTGTTTTGTATTACTTTAAATAGGCTAGCAGTGTTGACCAGACGTTCTGAACTTTTAAGACATGTCTGAATCTTATGAGAATGGCATATAGAAAGTTAAGTGGAAGAGACTAGTGTCAATTGATATGATATGTTTCAGCATGTATTACTATGAATATAGCTTCCTGGCTGACATGATAGGGAGTGGAGCAAATGACTTGTGCTAGGCTTATAGTTGATGTATACTCTATATGAGGTATTGGATGGCAGAATGTATGTTTTCTATGAACAGTGTTAACCATGGTTCACATTTTAAATAAAAAATACGGGTCAGTTTCTACATTGTTTGCAGAGTATATGTGGTAAATTGGTAAATATTGAATTTCTTAAACTTTCTATAATTTGAGCATAATTATTTTTTCTCATGGTTCTTCCTAATCTGATATGTTTCTTGATCTTTCCTTATATTCTTTAAGAGGTCGGTTGACACCAGTGCGTTCTGTTCAAGCCTGGTTAATTAAACTGCCTTTCTACTGCCATATAACCAGTGCTCACTAGTCTGTTGTAAATTAATGAATTAATTATCAAATGAAAAGTTATTTTCAACACTTCCTTTGTGTATGTTTAACTTTTTAACTTCTGGAAGGTTTACTTCATATATTTTTGAGTGTTTGTAGGTCTTCACGGTCGCCATCTCCTTACAAGCATCACTCTAGATCAAGATCCCATTCTAGGGGTCGATCCCAGTCCAGGTCCCACTCTCCCCTTCCCAGGTCTCGAACGCGATCACGGTCTGGAAGTCGTGGCAGGTCTTTTAAGTATTCAGTTTTTTTTTTTTAAATTTTGTTTTCTGGATCGTCAGTTCATACGTAAGATGTTAAAAATATAAATCTTTTATGTTAAATATATTCTCCAACAAGAAATCTATTGCATGTGGTTGCAGGGTTGAAGCAAGAAATCCTGGAAATACTCTTTATGTAACGGGCCTTTCTTCTAGGGTTACAGAAAGGGATCTTGAGGACCACTTCTCCAGAGAGGGAAAGGTTTGTTTTTGTGAAAATTTCATGTTTTTTCTAATTGTGCTGGATTGGTGGTGTTAATGTCTTGTATTCTCTTAGGTGGTTGGATGTCGTTTGGTTGTTGAACCCCGTACACGCATCTCTCGGGGTTTTGCATTTGTGACTATGGACACAAATGAAGATGCAGAGCGCTGCATCAAATATCTCAACCAGTCAGTGCTGGAAGGGCGGTACATAACTGTGGAAAAGGTAATTTTTTGCACCATGGCTGCATTCATTATTAGCATGCAGGACCTTTTATCTTATCCTTTCCTTGACTTGGAGGTTTTTGGCTATATTCAGAAGACATTGCGTCAGATATGTTGGCAGCAATCAAGATGATCAGTTCATCCATTTCAACTTTAGTCATACAGCTTGATGAATGGCCAGCCTAACGGTTTTCCATGCATCACACCAACTTAACATAGCAAAATTTCCAACTAAACAACTTCAGCAATTCACCTTCAACTCTTACAACAACTAATCAGTGGACATTATCATCTCTCTAATCGGGCATATATGGTATCTCGCACATAGCATTCATCTAGCAGCTCTGCCAGTCATGTCTTGATTTTAGTATTTTTGTAGTCTTTTTTGTTTTTTAAATATGAGGCCTGGAAATAAGACTACTAATACTTCTGCTATGTGATTTTCAACAAGAACTGTTGTTTTATGAGGGACACCATCTATCATTATGTTCTAATTGCATGCTCAGCTTGGGCTCGGGGAAGCTGTAAAGAGTTAAAAGGCATTTCTTGTTTTCTTTTCAGTCAAGGAGGGGACGCGCACGAACACCCACGCCTGGACATTACCTTGGTATGAAAAGTTCTCGCGACAACAGTAAGTTTTGCCCCTCAATGAACAAAATGTGATCCTTGTTATCATCTAATCGCTCTTCCCCCTGATTCTTTCATCAGATTTCTGCAGTGGTACTATTCTTCACTCCACTCATTTTGTCCTCGTCTCTGTTGCAGGCTATCGACATGACCGTGGAAGATATCGTGGAGGCTATGATCGTGATGACTACGGTGGCGGCTATCGTCGATCTCCAAGACCCTCACCTTATCGGGGTGGTCGTGACTATTCCCCTCGGAGATCGCCTTATGGTGGTGGTAGGGGAAGAAGAGAACGATCAAGGTCCCTACCTTACTCTCCATATGGAAGCCCTGATAGGGGCTATGGGCGACGTGCAAATGGGTATGCCAGATAATTTTGGCCCCAGTTCTTAGATCCGGATGACTAATGGATGGTGTGGAGATGATGATTGGGTCTTCAAGCTTGTTTTCCTTATTTAAACCGGATTGAATGTAGTTTTAGACTTTCAGAAGTCATGTCATCCCTAGTTTGTTCAACTGTTCTGGCTGTGTGGCTTTTCTTTACCTTCTTTGCTTCAAACAGTAGGTGTTTGATGGATTTAAAAATAGGTTAACTTTCTGAAGAACGTGAAAAAGTTGCTTAGAGACATCAGTTTGCCTTTTGAATGATTGTTGTTTCCATTGGCTGCCAAACTATTGTTTGTGCCCATCAATCTTACGCTTTATAGTGTGGAATGATTGCATGCCAATATATGAACAAGAATATAAAGTTCATAGGATGATGTGTTCAGGAGACAAAATTAGCTCCTTTCCGACACATCTCCGATCTGCTGCTATCTCCCAGGCGTTGAATTACAGGTCATACAGCAGTATTCTAAAAGGCCTTTTGATTGCTACTCAGATCTCAACAGAGAAAAGCTTTAATAATTCACTCAAGCCGTGCATAAAAAGGAGTACGCAGAGAATGACCTTCATTTCACTCGATCTAGCAGTGTGCATGGTGCCAGTTCGAAAAGACTAATGCCAGGGTAACATGGAAAGGTCAACACAAAAATCAGAGAGCGACATACGGTTCCCAGCCTCGTGATCTAAACCCGATGCTATGGCTGACCTGCTAAACTTCTCTAGAACGCTGGAAGCAGTTGGAGGGCTCGGTTCATGGTGTCCGTGTTTCAAAGAGGCTTGGGATTGGAGATGGAGAGACCGCGAGCGAGAACGGGTTTCGGACGTAATGGTGGGAGGTTACCCTTTTTGTTTTTCTATTATTTTAGCCGAGAGCGCTTGATTCAGATGGGAGGCTTGAAAGGACACGTACGGTACAGTGAAGGCAGGGAAGACGCAGGAGAGCCTGGCGTGTGCATTACTCAATTGAGGAAAAAAAGAAAAGAGATTTAGCGGCCTTGTAGCTTTTCCGTGACATTTCGCGGTAACCTTGGCACCAAATCATCTCAATATCATGATAGCGAATTTGACATACCTTCCCTTGAAAAACGTAGAAAAAGATAAAAACTAAAGTTGGGAAAGATGAACCGTAAGCGTGTGGTTCATTATATGGATTCTTCTCTCAAAAGGTGGAGATCCAATGAGGTCACAACGATATAATTAAATCTTTTTTTTTTGATGAAAACAATATAATTAAACTTGATGATTTTTTTAAGTTTGCTATGTTTCATTCATTATACTTACCTTCAAAATAATTAATTTCTTATTCTACGTTTAGGTTGCGAGTTTTTGAATATTCAACGGTGTTTGCACTTAGAAATCAGGGACAATTTTGTTTTGACGGATGTGTCATAGTAATAGCTAATAAAAAATAAAATTTTTTTTGGACATCGTGGATGATATTGAAAATCCGACGTAGAGTATATCTTTTTATGTGATTGATCTATATCGTCATCATTTTTTAACGTATATTTAATATTTATAATTCTATTTTTTTGTTTGAAAATTTTGAATGATGAAAATACTTCTGTTCTTTGGAAAAAATTATGACATACCAAAGAACATGAATATTTTCATCATTTAAAATTTTCAAACAAAAAAACAGAACTGCATGCATTAAATACGCATTGGAAAATGATTGGACAAAACTATCCCTTTTATATTTTGATATTGTGGGTCATATTGTGATATCATGTATACAGAAAATCATAATTTGATGCAGGATGTCATAATATGTCATATGATGTCATAATATATCATATGTTATCATAATTTTTTTAAAAAAATAGATATCTTTTCATCTTTTAAAATTTTTAAATAAAAAAATAAAATTATAAATATTAAATATATATTAAAAAATAATATTATTGTGAACCAACCGTATAAAGTAGTATATATCATGTTGAATTTTCTACGCCGCCCACGGTGCATGAAGAATTTTTTAATAAAAAATTTGAAAGCGAAGTCTTATCTATTCCACGTTCACCGTTTTACTTCAATTTCACAAGAGGTCACGTCAAGGGTCCTGAAAGAGGGGAAAGGAATCCTTGTAGCCTGCTTTCAATTCCATCTAAAGACATTTTTTTTTAATACAAAACTACCCTAAAGACTGACTTAACTAGACTTGGCACCGATAACGCCAACTAAACCTGACCTTACCCAACTCAAGATCTATTATAGCCGACCTAGAGGCACTAAACCTACCCGTGATTGGAACTAGCATGACTAAAATTCTTTTGCTTGCAGAAACGTAGTGGAAACAATGTTTTACCATCTAGCACTTGCTACAAGTCAAAGGAAAAGTTTGAATTTTAATTTCCTAAACTAAAAGAAATTCTTCCTAAGACATGAGCAAGACAATCAAGAAGTCACATCTTTAGCACTTTCTTTGAGAAACCACATATTTACCACCAAGTGATCTATTTTGAAAGTGGATTCAGTCTAGCAATCCTAGCAGTCCAATCCTCGCGGCATATTGCTCTCTCTCTCTCTCTCTCTCTCTCTCTGTACGCGCGTGTGTATGTGTGAATGCGTGTGTGCCATACAATTATATATCATCCACTAGATTTTTGGCTTTGACTCGTCGATCCAACAAATTTCACTATAGGGCTTTGCTTCCAAGCCTCCAGCCCTTCAAGCTACTTGGTTAATTGGCTTAGTAGTGACAACAGAAGCAATGCTAAAAAAGAGGCTCGACATCCAATTACCATCCAATCAGACCTCGTGCTTGACGCGGCGCCCCGTGAATGGCCCTGTTTTAACCATTCCCACCAACCACTCCCAAAATTCCACCGATCTCCTCATGCCACAACAGACTGGAATCAAAGTAGTATCCGCTCCGGGCTCTGGTGCAATGCCTGTTCAACAATGTGTTTGCTTTGTGTTTCCACAAAAGCTCAAAGCTGAGGCATACGTAGTTATTATTCACTCTATCAATCACTATTCCTGCCGTTTTAGCAAAAAAGAAAAAGACTATTCCTGCCGTCAAAGTAATGTGAAAATGTGAACCGCGGTGCTTTGGGTATTGGCCATGTTCAGCGTCTCAGCTACTGTTTTTGTTGGCTTGTAACATGAAAACTCCAAATTTGTAATGTCGACTACCAAAGAAACCTTGGGCGGAGTCAGTGTTCGGTTTATGAATCACTACTCTTGCCAAAAACTAATGTGAAGAGGTCATATTGGTAACTATCAAATCTTATAGTCGACAGCCAGTTAATTGCAGATCTTGTCTGTTTCCATGCAACGCAAATAACCAAGCAGGCAAGCAAACGACCGGTATTAACTACTAATCTTTAGCTCCTCTCTCATTAGTCATTAATCTAATCCCAATCCCCCTCTGAAACGCTGCCTTAAGCCCCTCCGAAAACCATCCAGCAGTAGTACGTTACTTACGTACGCACTCCCCCACCTTTTATTTTTGAAGCTACGTACGTACTCCCCCTCACGAGCCACCGGCAATCTCTCTCTCTCTCTCTCTCTCGCTCGCTCTCGCATCTCACCACGTGTTCACGTGTCCGCATTACGCGCGCGCGCGAGGTTCGCTTGGCGGTTGACGGTGGTGGCGAGTTCTTCTTGTCTTTTACCCCGCCCCCAGGTTCTCTCCTCCGCCTCTGCCATGATTCCAAAGGAAGGCTCAAAAGAAAGAAAGAACACATAAAAAGACCTTTCCACCCCCCCTTCTTCTCAATTTTCTTTTCACTCCACGAAGTCCAAGAGAGAAAAAAATTAGAGAGCTAGAAAAGGCCAAACGGGAAGATAGGCGCCCTTTACGGAAGGCCACGACCTTTTCCTCTGTTTGAACGCACCGCAAAAGAAAGAGAAGAGATAGATGGAAAAAGTCGGCAGCATAATAGCGTATAGGCTGCCCTCACAAGTCCTCCAACCCTTTCCCATCCCCACCCCAACCTTTTTACTATATACACAGAAACCAAGGAAGCAGGGAAAAGCCTGGCCCGTTCCCAGTCCTGGCCTCTTGCGTCCGTGTCCTCATCCGTGGGCCAAAAAAATAAGAGAGGAGTGATCGAGAGCGAGATGGGACAAAAACAGAGAGAAGGTGGTGGTGGTTTTGCGAGGGTGGTGAGGAGAAATATTGTGGGCTGGCGAGGAAACCATCGTTGGGAGCCGCGGTTTTGGGGTGGTTCTTTTGTGGCGTGTGGCCAGCGCGCGTTGTCGGGTAGGCGGGTCGGACTTAGGCTTGGGGTGTTGGGTGAACCCACCGGGAGAGGGATTGATCTGGTTGTCCTCGTGTTCCTGGTCTTGTCACTGGATCCTAACACGACGCAATCGGCTAGATCTTGCCTTATATCATGCTTGTCCCCGTTTTGGATAGGGAATTCGGTGTCGATCCACCCACATGCTAGCTAGTAGCGTGGAGAATTTGGTATTATTTGGATTTACTTCATCTAAAGTCTAGATAGCATATGGATTTGATAATGACGATGGTTACTGTTGTCTATCCTGGTTACGATGGCTATCATAATGATTCTTGGTGCTTAGTGAGAAAAGTCTGTAACAAGGTTTTGATAATGACCGTCGTGGTTGCTGTCTAGTGCGGTTCCGTTGATTACCACATATTGTGGTAGGTGCAATTAGTGATAATTGACATTTAGAATCACATTTGCAGCTGTAACCGATACAGTAGATAGGGTTTAGATTGTATCTTTCATACGAAAGAATGGTTGATCTTCTTTCGTAGCATAGATCGTGTCCTGCATGGATCTCAAAGTATCCAAACCTCTTTATTCATCTAATTGTACAGTTTTTGAAACAATTATTGCACGATTCAATGATGGTTCACGTGAAGAAAAGTGAATCCTCTTTTTTTGTGTAAAAGACACAAATAGATAGATGCTTGTTCTAATTCCTAATTGGCAAATTGATTTGATAGAAGGAGAGGACCACCTCATATTGCCTTGATCAAGTTCAATGAGATACTGCGTGCCAAAATGGGACAGCTAAGATCTCTAAGGGTTTAAGCTGGATACTGCATGGCGTCCCACTCGCAATTGCCACATATAAGACTTGTGATTCTTGTAGTTGAATAAGACTGCATCGACAAGAGTCAATTGCTTCCAAGAATGGTTGTACGGGGTAAGGTATGTTGAACCGATATTATCGATCGTTTCGATCGATCGACGGTATGGTTCGGTATGGTTTCATATCGTACCGAACCGACGATCCAAATCGAAAAAAAAAAGAGAAAAATAGAAAGAGAAAGAAAAAAAATGAGGGAGGAGAAGGAGCCGGCGGCGCCATCGGACGGCCTTCGACTGGTCGTCGTGGCCGTCGGAAGGCACAGTCCACGCGCGCGGTGCCACGGGCGTGAAACAGGGGCATCGCCCCTGTTTCGCAAATTTTTAAAAAAAATATGATTTTAAGTGAAGTCGGCAAATGATTTGCCGGATTTATGATTTTTATTTTTTTTTTAAAAATTCTTAAGTCGGCAATCCAGTTGTCGACTTCATAAGTTAAAAAAAAAAAAAAAAATCGAAACAAACGTCGTCTGTTTCGAAAAAGAAGAAGGCTCCGCACGTTCGACCGTCCTCAGGCCGTCGGCGTCGACTCACCGGCCACCGGAAGCCTCACAACTGAGGCACCGTCCGTTCGATAGGTTCCCCACCCCTCCTCCGAGCGCTCGCTGTCTCTTTTTTACTTTCTTGAAAGTTCTATCGGACGATACGGAGCTCGAAAGTCCTCCGACGGTCGCAGCCGGCCACCGCCGACCTCTGGCGGCTTCCACCTTCCTCTCCCCCTCTCCTCTCTCTCTTTCTTACTTTTTATTTTTTTTTTCTTCGGTACCGTCGGTGTACCGATTTTACCGATTGAATCGTGCCAGTTCTCCGTCGGTCCAATACGAGATGGGGTGTATCGATCGGTTCGGTATGGTATGGCAAATTTTAGTATGGGAAAAACATAATTTTCATCCTGGAGGTAAAATCTTTGATGATTCAACCTGGCATTAGAAAGATAGATTATGGATCCAAGGAACATTTAATAATTTATAGGAGAGGGAGGAATCAGCCAGCTTGTGACTGCAGTACTCTTTTGTAAAAGATTTGGAAATCCATGATCGTGTTAAGGCAAGAGGAAACACTTTGGTGCAGAGCTACGCTGAAAGAAGAGAAGACTGCCATAATCAGCATCATAAGACAAAAGTTTTTTGGACTATAATAATAAAACAAGAAGCAGGAGATGATTGCTCGTATTCTCCTAAAAGAGGTGGATGGAAGGATGTGTCTGATTTAACATGCACAAGAGATAAACTGGTTTTATTCAAAGAAATCTACACTAAGACAGTAGTTCTATAATTCGGAGATAGTATTCACTTAGTTTCTCAACTTCGAACTTAAAATAAGAAGTCATACATTAGCTGTTATTCTATGCAGAGCAAAGTTATGAACTTATCGTACATTTTTAACTGACAACCATCCATTAAGTCATCTTCTAAAGGATGCAACTCGATATTGCCTAAATAATAGAGTGGTGAATTGTTGCTTCATATTGCGTGCGTAAAAGGAGCAACATTACTGATTGAGGAGCCACGTATTACCATCATGTTACCATCATGCAACTTTGAAACACAAGGGGATCTAATGGTTGCATGCTTCTTCCCATGCGTTTAGTGCGTGCGTTGTGTCTCTGCTCCAGAATCCTCTTCTGGCAGATCTTCTACTATTCCTTTTCAGCGAAAAGTAAACTCCTCAAATGTTTTTTCTAGTCACGACTTTAACCCTGTTTCTTTATTTTTGGGGAAAACCCAAGCAATCCTAGTTACAAACAGAATCAAGCACAGTATAGTAGTACACATCGTACAATGGTTCTCCCATTATCACTACTCCCAATCTCACCCATGGGATTCCTACACACACCTCTCAATGTTCTATGAATATTAAAACTCCAATAATGGGTTAGATAACATTTAGCTACGGCAACCACAATCTACGGCCAGTTGCCTGCATACCCTACGTACTTCGTCTATTTTTTTTTTTTTTTTGATACAATGGTTCGCCTACTTCTCGAGAGATATAGGGTCTCTCGTGCCAACGCCCATCGCCCTATAGACTTGCTAGGTCTTGCAGTGAGATGGCTTGGGCCCCATCCAAGGATTCCAATCATGTGCCCTCGGAGTAACGCTATCCTTTTTATGTGCCCATTCTCTGGGTTATGTCAGTGCACCTAAGAAATAGGCCGAGAACGCCACCGGGTTGTTTGCTGCTAAGGTACCTGGCAAGTTGCAATGGAGAAACCCACGCCAACATGAAACGTATAAGATGATGATGATGATGATGATGATGATGATGATGATGATGATGATGATGATGATGATGATGATGATGATGATAGAATGGAAGAACTCTTGTTTAAATGCATGAACACCACTCCGAAATCAATGCTTCCCTTTAAATCACCCTGTTATCACTATCTATTTTCCTTGTTTTGATTGGCTCTTGCTTGTTGCCTTTTTTTCTTTTTGGGTAACACTCTTGCTTGTTGCTTGATCCACGAAGGCAAAGAATTCTATGGCGCAGAACCATCATTATCGGGTTTGGTTATAATAATGCCCGGGTCATGGGCAACTTGGGTGTATCAGAGAAGTGTTAGTCATGACCAGCTTAATTAATCAAAGAGAGCATGAAGCACAAATAATAGTATAAGGAAGGAATAGAGGTTAAAGAAGTTTGGACCAAGAGTTTTCTTAAGTATTCATGCAAGAGCGAATTGGGCGCAGGAAGACCCTAATATAAATTATAATACAACAAATGCAACCACTGTTGGGGAATTCTAGTGGCTAAACATGGCCAAATGCTTGTCCACTTGTCTCCATTGGATAATTTAGCCTTTGGCATATGAAATATATGCGATCAACTCGTAATGACTAACATTTTTCATGTCGGTACATATGTTAGCTTTGATTTTTATTTTTTTATTTTTTTAAAATTTAATTAACTACAAGATATGTTTGGAATATTTCTACTTCAATCATATATTTATGATCAGATTTATGATATTTATGAGTAAATTTATATAATTTTAAATTTTAAATTTGATAAAAATATTAAATTTTAATAAAAAAAATATGTGAGAATAATAGAAATGTATTTTTAATTTTATATGGTGGGTGCATTAGATAAATTTTTAGTTTTTATATAAAATTAAAAAATTTAAATTATATATATATATATATATATATATATATATATATATATATATATATATATATATATATATATATATATATATATGTGTGTGTGTGTGTGTGTATATATATATATATATTCTTTAATGAGATCCTAGGCCGTCATATGTTAACCCTGTAGTAGGATTAGGAGAGAATGTGTCCACTTGGTATGAATATAGCTGTGCGCCTGCATGGTTGAACTCATGCCAATAATTTGATAGATATCCTTTTTAAATTTTTTTAGTTAATCGACTAAAAAGCCATCGTACTTAACTACCATCCTAATCAATGCTTTGCCAGTGAAGTCAGGGAAAGATAGGAGCGCCCATACGTTCCACCAGTCACCAACAAATTTGAGAGACATGGGTCTATCTAAGCAGCGCGCACTCAGAGACAGATGTAGACAAAACGACTCTACAAGAACCCCAAAGAAGGCACCATCCACGACACCCACTTGCATCCTTGGCCTCACCCAAGGGCCAAACCCAACAGGGGCTTCTCCCTCCCAGTACAAGTAGTGGTCCCACGAACACATGGCCCCACTCAGTAGCTTGCCGTGAACCCCCTGCAATTTGTTTATGATATTATACGCGAATGTTAATGTACAAAGAACCTGACACAACCTCTGACTCTCTGCCACCCTCCCCATCCTTTTCGTTTCAGACAGCCCTGTGGGTCAAACGCCTCTGCCCCATGCCATTTAATTATCACCACCCCAAGATCGCAGATTTCCGTGAAAAAGACTGCAGATTAATCACAGTGACAGAGAAAAAAAAATCATAAAAACAAAAGAGAGAGAGAGATTCCATTCCAATCTTAAGCCACCTATAGGTTCTAATCCATCCAACATACCTTAATAGATATATATACTATATTGCATTACTTAATTAGAAGGAATAATTGTTCCTCTAAGCTTTTATATATAATTCCTCAGGTTGGTGCAGCCTCACACCACCCTCTTCTTTTTCCTGTACGCTTCTTGTCTCTGAGGGTTTGGAGGGAAAAAAAAAAGAAAAATGGAGCTCGATGAGCATGGCTTCCTGGAAGAGCTTCTGGCTCTCAGGAGGGATACATGGGACACTCTTCCCACTGGAATGAGTGAGTTCTTCTCCAGTGAAGGCAGCTTGGACTGCTTCCAAGAGGGCCAAGGCTTGGTACCTCCCAGCTTCTCAGCGTTTGGAGGCCTCGCCCCGCCGGCGGAGCCGAATTTTGATTGTTTGAGTGAAGTCTACTGCCCGTTTGGTGCTGGGTTTGCCCCGGCAGCACCGGAGATCCAGTCGCTGTCGGTCCGGCCGGCGTTGGAGGATGCCAAGGTTGGTTTGGTCCATGGTGATCGGCATGGTGTGGTGGGAGATGGGCAGGCAGTTTGCAAGGTGGAGATGGGGCCGTCGGCGGAGGCGCCGGCGGTGTTTGGGATGGGTGGCTGCATGGAGAGGAAGAAGAAGAAGAGAGCTGAGGGTCTGCCGTCGAAGAATCTGATGGCCGAACGGAGGCGGAGGAAGCGGCTCAACGATCGCCTGTCGATGCTCCGGTCTGTTGTTCCAAAGATCAGCAAGGTAATGTTAAGGCTTAGATCAGATTTGGCCTCGATGTTTAAATTTGAAGTATTGTTGCTTTGGAACTTATAAACACTATCATATATGGTTGAGTAGTTGAGTTGATGAGAAGACTTGATATTGGCAGATGGATAGGACTTCAATTCTTGGTGACACCATAGATTACATGAAAGAGCTGCTGGAAAGGATCAAACGACTGCAGGAAGAGATAGAAGTGGGGCCGGATCAGCCGAATCTATTGGGCATCTTCAAGGAGTTGAATCCCAATGAGATATTGGTGAGGAACTCTCCAAAGGTAAATGGCTAGTCTTGTGCTTGGTTCTGGTTGAAGTCCATTGCTTTGGCAGTGAGTCTAATTTGTGAATTATGTTGTAGTTTGATGTCGAAAGGAGAGACTCCGACACCCGAATAGAGATTTGCTGTACAGCGAAGCCAGGTTTGCTGCTGTCGACCGTGAACACTCTAGAGGCTCTGGGACTGGAGATCCAGCAGTGTGTTGTTAGCTGCTTCAATGACTTTGGAATGCAAGCTTCTTGCTCTGAGGTAAGATGGTTAGCATAGAGCATAGTTGTGGGGTTTCATTACCTGAACTTTATGTTCATGTTTGTGTGTCTTGGTTTCTGAACTGTGATCTTTGTGTGATTGTGGCTGTGATAGGATGTGGAGCAGAGGGCTGTGATAAGCTCTGATGAGATAAAGCAGGCATTGTTCAGGAATGCAGGATATGGAGGAAGGTGTTTGTAGAAGAGAGATTCAAGGGGGAGCAGGTTTCAGGGCTTTTGCGCATCTCTGTCTCAGTGAGAAGCTTGGAGGTGAATAACAGATTTGGTTGCTGGCAGCTTCCCCAGCCTATATGACTTGTAGTACCTGGTTATTATTGCTTACTACTAGTTCAGAGGTGACCATCAATGTGAGGGTGTTTCTCTCCTTCACATACTGCAGAAAAAAAAAAAAAAAGGAAAATCTGATTGAGATGTTTTTGTAATGTGGGGTTGTGTGTTCATAATTTTTGTGAAAAAAATGAGCATAACTGACCAGAATATGTTCTCCCGAGTGCTTCTTCTCAGCTTCCAACTACTAACTTTCAATTAACATTCTCTGTAAATTATTAAAAAAATGGCTCCCAACTACTATGTTTTAGTTCTTGCTATAATATTCCCACTAGTATCCTAATTCCTACTATATGTTATGACGTTTATCTGAGACCATCCTACCAAACATGGATGGTGGAACTATTAATTTGAGACTTGTCATGGTAATAATATAATATTTCCAAGTTGTAGCTTCTCATTTTCTTTCTTGTGTCAGTCTTCTAAGCAATAGATTAGAGATTCAAATCAGCAGAAGAATTTGGTAACTGTCGTCTTATTCTTTGGCCTTGGTGATGACCTTGTAGGTTGGGGGGACCATGTCTAAATCCATCTTTTGCTCCAAAGAGCAAGATCCAGGCCAATCTTCTAGTTTAAGCTTAAAGATCTCACGAAATGACTTGGCTTTCAACGCTTTCTCTTATTTTTAGCACCATTCGTCTCTCCATTTTTATCATGAACCTTACATTATTTATTCCCTCTGCATTATACATTCCTCTACCCCGTGTTCTAAGTTTCTAACACGATACAAACATCAGAAAAGAAGCCCATAAACTAATATTATCACCTGCAGAAAGGTCGAATGTCCACCTAATCTCCTCTTTAAGAATGATGATGTGAAAATTTTCATTTTTATGAACAAAGCAAACATATTTATAGAGCAAAGAAGTTGGAGAGTAAAGGATCTCAATCAATAAACCTTTTGAATTCATAATATAAACAAAGGATAATCTCAACCCAAACATTTAGTGTGAAGCCCACCCTCTCAATTCTTAGAGGTTGGTGAGGAGCAGATGGGTCCTCAGCTGTGCACTGAATGATTTGGACTGCCAAGACAGAAGCTTTGTTGTTTTGTTTCTGAGCAGCGATAGGATACTGTCGAACGTAATGATAGCTGCCAGTCCACTTGATGGTCAACTGTGGCATGAATGGTGTACGTACCTGACACCAGTGAATCTATAGCTATTACTATGGTGCACAGCGAATTTGCTGCTCAGATTGAACAGCAAATCCCAGCCCCTTAAGGGACTGCTTTAATTTGCTTCAGAATTCATGGTTTGCGAGCAGGTGGTAAGTAGGGGACGTACTGGCCAGGCCAGCTAAGGTGACCAGCAGATACTTCCAACAGCATCTTAATGTTGAGAGGTAATCATATGTTAAGTTTGATAGACGGGATGGCTAAGGAAAGGATCAGACAATCATTTTATACCAGGTACACTTGAGCACTATGTAACTCTACCAAGATAATCTGATGAAGAATGCTCTTAAAAAGTTGCTTAAAAGATTTTTTGTGCAGAACAATTGTGAAGCTCTCTGGTGTTTCATCACAAGTATCGATTTGCTTGAAAGGCTCATTTGAGCTTAATTGATGTGGTTGGCATTGTTAGTGTCATGACCAAATATTATCATCGAGGTTTGGAGGAATTTTCAGGTTGTTCTCAGAGTTGCACTGGGCAGTTGTTGTGTGATATAAGGGTGAGGAGGTTCATGAAATTGACGTGGACTGGGCTGAGTGGAAAGGATGTTGGGCCTTTTGCTATGGAGTGTGTGTGTGAGAGAGAGAGAGAGATCCTTAGATTTGAAGTTGAGAAATTAAGAGAACCTTAGAGATATATAAAACTTCATCACAAGTTTAAATCAATCGACATCCATCACTTCAATCTTCTCAAGATCAAGACTGACATAGACATAAAGGCAACAAGTAAAACCAGTCCCCTTTGCTTGAACTTCAAACCGATCGGCCTAACTTGTGTACTAAATTCAAGGCTAGTTACGTTTGTGGGTCATTGGTCGGAGACTACCTGAGCACATGGTTAACCTTTTTGTGCACACTCCGACTTTAATTCCAAATTTCAAATCCCATTTCAAACTAAGATTTTGTTTTATCCCCGCATTGCTAAAGTGTTATTTCGATTTAAGCTCGAACTCTCAAATCTCACTTTAATTTTTATTGTGGTGCAGAAAAGATCTCTTTAATCCCACATCGATTATGAGTCAAAAAAAATATAACTTATATAGGTTATAATTTTTCTCCTACGTGAAGCATTTTTTAGAGAGCAGAATCATGAGATTCTAAATGAGCAAAACTCACTGAAGCTTTAATATGATTACGAGTCAAAATGGACAATACCTCATGTATGCGAAGATGAAGACATAAGTTAACCATCTGAGATATTCGATCTCTTGATCCGTTACCGCATCTATTACCACAACAACTTTCATTTTATTTTTGTATTCTCGAAGCCTTAGGTGCTAGAAGCTAACTGTTAAAATCTTTATGGGCCTCTCGGGAGGTTACCAGGATCAAGCTCTTGCATACTGCTAAAAATATTATTTTTATTTTATTCTTGCATAACTTAGATGTTTCTCCATTTTAAATTGAAACTTTTAAATCTCATTTTAACTCAGATTTAATTCTTGCTTTGCTGAGGCATTAGGCTTTAGAGGTCTTAATAAGGTACTCTTCCATTTCTTTCTTCTAGCAAGCCTTTATGGCCTTCAAGAGGCTAGCCATCGAGGCCTTTTAAGCATTTCTACACGCTGCATGCTAATTTCTGCTCTCTCTGCTTTTCTTTCTTTTGGATGACACAAGGAAGCTCTTGGGTCATAATTTTTTACACGATCGTATCAATTCTTGATAGGAGGCTTTTGGTGTTAAGTTTGTTGCACCTTGGACACAATATTTCTGAATACATGCATGAGGGTGCAAAAATTGTTCTCAGAGAAATATACTCCAAATGCCTGAAATCCAGACGCCATTTCCTAATCCCGATTTTATAGCTTCCAAAGTTTAGCATTAATTTTCCATTTATTTGCAGATATCGGCAAAAATTTTCCAACAAAATCTACAATGTACTAGTTTTTTTTTTTGGTAAGACAATGTACTAGTTTTTAATACAAAGCTTTGTGAACTTTTCTGCAATGTGATTATTGGAAAGTCATGGTCTCCTTTTTTTTGCCATCTTACTATCAGGTTTATAGGAACAGGCGTTGATAAATAAAGCCTCCATTTGGAGGTGGAAATCCGATCCTATATTGCATACAGAATTCCAATAATTGGTTATATAATGATTTTAATCAATGTGAAATTGAATTGTAAAGCATCCGCTGGCCACATTCCATGAGATGCACTGATTTTCCTCATCATTTATTTGATATTATTGTTATTTTTCTTTTTTTTTATTTCTCAATAAATTCGTGAAATATCATAATAAGATTGATAAAAAAAATAGCATTTACACGAAAAGTCCCGTTACTGTCTCTTCTTTTCACTTTTTTTTCGAAACAATAAACCTTTGCGATCAAAAGCACTAAAGATTTTATAAACAATTTGAAAGACAAAAGGGTTCCACCACACATGTTTAATCTATTTTACTTTTCTTTTTAGATTTTGAAGACCAAAAAAAAAAAAAAAAATCAAAAGGTCCAATAATTTTATAGATAGTTTAAAAAATATAAAGGTTTCGTCACGTGTTATTTAGTCTGCTTCATTTTCTCTTTAGATTTGCACAAGCTGGTACCAAGACTATTATAATGAATCCAGAGAAGTCATGCTATATAATTTTGTCTAATGACTGTCATTTAGCCACTACTACATTCCAACGTTTTTGTTAAACAATTAAAATAAATTCATTTTTTACGGTCAGTCCAGAAAATAACGGCTGTTACTAGGGAGATATCGGGCGCTACCGAAACACCACACGGTACTCAGTCCATAGGAAATAACGGTCTACCCACCGTCGTCGCCGGGAAGCTAAGAACTTCCCTGACCAACCATGGAGTCCACGTTCTCATCTTCTCCTCCTTATTCCCCTTTCTCTCTTTGTTTTAGCTTCGATTATGCTTCGAATCCACTCCCATCGTGGCTTTTCCGCCCGTCCTTTCCCTCCTCCTCGTCTTCTCCGACCGCCAACGCCCGGTTCTTCTTTCTCCACCAAATTCCCGAACCCGATCCCTGTTCTGTCCTCCGATTCGATGGATATCGCCACCGGAGATCTCTTCCGCCCCTGCAAGGCTTCCCTTGGCGATGGCGATCAAGGGACCGTCGGAGATGGCGGCGGTTGCGGGCGGTGCCGATGACGATGACCAATTGCTCCCAGCCGTTCTCTTCTTATCAGGTCCCATTTCTTTCTCCCCTTAATTCTTGTCTCTCTCGGTATTCAAGAGGTCGGTTTTTGGTAGGAATTGCTGCGGAATTTATCAATAACCAGTTCTTTGTCGGTTTTCTGTGTTGATTCATGGTTTCTGTTTTGTTTTCGATCAAAAAGAAATGATTTTTTTGGACTGCCAAGAAACCTTCTCGGATTGCTTCCATGTATAAAAGCGTCGATGCTTGTATTCGTTTTTGGTTAGGAATTGAATTGGGGATGTATGTCTTCACGAGAACACACTAACCAATAAATGTGTGAAAGACGATCTAGGTTGGTCTACCGGACTTGTAAAAATTTTGGGATTTTGGACATGTGGCATACCATATTATGTGCTGTTCAATGCTTAGCATGGTTCAAGAATTTGATGAGGATTTGGTTACAGTTTCAACTTGTTTGTTAATTTTTTAATGATCCATTGTTTTGACTCTTGCAACCTAAGAAAAACAACTGGTGTTTAATTAATGATTTCCAAATCAGTCTTGAAGTTCAAAATTACCTTTTGTTGTTTCTAATATAAGTTCTGTACAATATGTAATGAGAGAAAAAATTGTTATTAGTGACGTGGGTTTGGTCCTGCCCCCCAGTGATTTAGGCTGGGTTTCATCCCATCAAGAAGAAAAGATTGTTGCGGCTTGCTATACCGATTCAAAGTCCACATTCTAAATTCATCATTTTCTTTAAGAATGTCGCTGATGCTGCATGTTTTGTAAGTAACAGAGGATCATTGTTTTTGAGCTTTTACTAATCTTGGCTAGGCTTTGTTCTATCAGGCCTTCATCTGATGACATTTGATGTTTGTAGACAACGAGATATGTTTTTCTTGTACACAATTGTTTGTTCTTTTTTTTTTTTTTTTTTTTGGGTCCCCTTCTACATGGTGTTGAAACGTTGGCTGCTAGGCAATTACCTTCTTCCCTATGTCCCAATAAGAGTGAATGAATGCAGTATGTTATGCATTTAGTCATGGGAACCTTGCACATTCCCACATATGCTGCATGGAGTAACTTTATAATAACAGACTTGACAAATCATTGTTCTCTTTTATTAATTTATTCTCTGATGTGTATACATGCACAAATAAACTCATATTTGCAAGTTCTCAAAAGAAAAAGGAAAAAAAAAGAGAGAAAAAACTCATATAATGTCTCATATAATGTGTATACATGCACAAGCAAACTCATATATGCCCATTCTCAAAAGCAAAAAGAAAAAGAAACTCATGTGTGCTGCTTAAATTTTTCTGCAGTGCTTCAAGCTCGTGACCTTGTGTTTCCTAATTCTTGCCTGCTTGACACATAAGCAACAAATCGAATTTGATTGTTGAAGAGATCAACTATGCTTCTGTCCATGGGCCTTCTTGGACCAATTCATGTAATTAAATGTTCATTCAAAGTGTAGGAGCAGCCCGTTGAACCATTCAGTGCTTGGAGTATAGCAATTTAGATAGTAAAGATTCTTTTACCTTACAGTTAGAACATGCAACCATATGTGCTAGAACAATCCTGCATACAAACTAAGCATCTTGATGATGATGGCCTTATAACCATAGCTGCCAAACCTTGTCCAAAACTGTTTTGGATGAGCTTTTTGATTCTTTATCCATTAATAATTCCTACTAAAGGTAAGTAGGTAACATCAAATGTTATTCTAAAGTTGTGTAAATCCTTTCTCAAAATTCTCATCCATGCTAACCTAGGTCTCCTCTTATTTTTGGTACTTCAGTGTATTTTCAAGGACCTCTTTGAACTCGGTTGTTTCTCCACCACTTCATCTTCAACTAATGTTTCCCATATACTTCCTTTGACATACTCATTTGTCACTCTCTAGATTTGTATTTTACCAATAAATCCATCTTAAAATTATTGTTTCTGTTTGATCATCTTATTTGCACACAATCTTTTCGACATGTTGAACTAAACAGCATTGCCAGGTTGTTGCTTTACTGCTATTTTACAAAGTCTTACCTTGTATTTCCAAGACTTTTCTGGTGATATGACACCCCAGAAATACCTTTCTGATTGAAGTAAAATTTTCATCATTAAAATCACTATTTCCTTCATTATTCATTATATCAAGTGGTGGATATTATTGCCAAGGGAACTGGATGGACTCATGATCATCCCTTAGTGGCCAAGTTGGACATGCTTGATCTCTGTATGCATTACTAGCTTTTGGAGTAGTGTTAATGGTATTGTTTATCTCTGATTCCATATCTTTTATACTCTCTAAGATAACAAGGAGCAACACAACTAAGTTAAACTTATACTAACATCCTTCAATCTTCCTATCTGTAATATCCAAACCTTGTATTATCTTTTTTAATCTAGTTTTGCTCCTCGATTTTACCAAAAAACATCCTTCATCTTCCTCGTTTCTTTCTCTTCTTTCTCACCTACTTCTCCTTTTGCTTCTTTATTCCACATTTACCCATATTTTCTTTTATGTGGTAACTCACCAACAAGGAGCTCTTATAAATAATAGGAAGTGCTATAATCCGCCTTGTAAAACCTTGGTCCTTACCTTGTTATCACATCAAATGCCTGGTAGGCTCATAAAAATCATTCAGTTACCACTTTCACATTGTGTATCTGATAGAGAGTCCTCATAGGTACTGATGGAGTGGATGTAGTTATGGTGCCACTCATGATACTGCCTTATGTACTCCAAACATTGCCTTGGATCATGCTATAGATCAGTTAAACCATCTGCATGTGCATTAGCATTGGAACATCAACTGTTGTGGGCTAGTATGGCCTAATCTGATTGTGTGCAAAGTAGGCATGCCAATTATCATATATCCTGAACCTCAACTAAAAATGCCTTGAACTAGACGTGAGAGTCATATATGGACCTAAACTTGATTCAGATCATAGACGATGATATAAGGTCCTCCAGATGCTGATCTTGAGTTGGAGGTGTCATGGAATCCATGCTAATATGATGGAATTGTGTTCGGATGGTTCGTCCCATTGGTAGTAAGGATTGATGACACTTAACCACCTTGTCAATCCAACTCCCTTCTTGGTGGCACTTGAGCCTTCTTGATGCCCTCAAATGGACCTAATAGTACCCCTTATGGATATTTGTAGGTTCCCTTCTCCATATCCTTGCTTCTTTGGTACCGCCTAAAGGGAGGAAGATGACTGTCTCTAGGATTATGATCAAATCTAGGATGTGGTGATTAAAATTGTCTTTGCAAAAAAATAAGCTTAGTTTCACATGTGGTGGCCCCGTGTCCACACCACCATTGCCATCAGAAGTCCCATCACTGGAGCTACTCTCATTGTCGTTGTTATTGTTCTCTGGATAATGCAGGCAAATCACAATCTGAAGGCACCAGAGCCTGGCAGTGTATGCTTTATGCAGTCTCTAAGGACCAATTGGGATCTTCCCTTTAGTTTTACTATTTTCTTCAGCTAGCCAGACTGATCTAAGTAGCATTGCTTTCTTGGCTAGCTTTAGAACTCTAAGTAGTACCTGATTTGACCTTGCTGACAACCTATCCTAAAACTCTGAGTAGTGCCTAAACTAGATTTTTATCCTGTTCAAATTGCTATTTTCCTGAATGCAATAATAGATAGGTCTGGTGACTTTCTCTAGGCCCTTTTACACACTACTTCCTGCCAATTATGCCATTTAAGTTGAATCTAACCCTGTGTCTATTGCATATTACTCTCTTCCGACATCGAAACAATGCATATGTATGAAGATGATCTTTGTTCTTCCATCTAACATGAATTTGGGCCTATAATTTCTTCAGAGAAGAATAACTTCATTATTATAGGACTAGATTACGACAGGTCATCCACATGTACTTCATCAGGTCATATTACCGCATTAACATAGCTGTATGTTCTCAAGCATGGATCGAAGTAAAATTTTTTGGGATGCCAGTCATTAGCAAGTCCATATGCAGTCTTGCAAACCAAGACCATGCATCTGTAGCACTAGAATATCTTAGGTTGAAAACAGTGCTGCAAAAGAATCGCAGAGAGCTGCAATGTCTTGTTTATTCAGATTATTGGCATGAAGTCTAAGATCCAAGATGCATGCTTGCCATACCTGCAGGCAATGTGCAAAGTTTGTTATCTAATTTATTAAAGAGTTGTTCAAATTTAACTGCGACATCTGAAATTGCATTTCAACTTAACAATAAGCATTTTTTTTTCTGAAAAAGATATGTTCAACTTGAGGAGCATATCTTGGAGTCAAATAAGATGTCATTAGTCTCACCCAAACTGTAGAATGCTATGTACAATGAAAAGTTGTGCTGCCCTGTTGATGGCAAGATGGCTTCAGAAAACATTTCCACATCTGATGCTGTCCTACATGATTACATGTTCCTGGGAAATCGATATATCATTACAGGTAAATATGCATCCTATTGCCTTCTTTTATATCTCAAATCTGAATACAAATCATTCTCTCTGTAAGCATGTTATAGGACAATATAACAGAACAGTGTTAGTGAGTTTGGAATTGTCCTATAGGCAGTAAGTGTGATTATCGTGCAGTATCTTTCTTTTTTGTTTTTTTGGTCAGTGATATGGTGTGCTATGTTGGACCACGGAGGACCAATTGTATTCATTAACAAAATGCATCATGGCGAGTTGATGCATATTGTTTTGCCCTTGTAAATCAACTACATAGATAAAGAGAATAAGAATACCATGGCTGAAGTACTTGATATTATTTCTAATCATCTACCATCTCATATATCTCTCTTATTTCTATCTATCACTGTCATGTTGTTAATGATTTCAAGTTTGATCTATTTTCTTTGTCCACGTAATTTAGTTTGCAGGATGTGACAGATTATTAGGCTTCTCTGATCTTATTTTCATTTAATTGGTCCATAATTACACCCATAACCATGTAAAAATGTAAATAAGTGGTCATTAACTTAGTATCAGAAAAAGAGTGGTCACTAACTTATTAAGGGCAACATTGTCTTCTGCCTTCATAACTCTTACCCTTGTTATTGTAATAAAGTTGAGGACACATCCTCATGCTGAACCGTTGACCCCACTTCTCATCTCTTATACTTCAGAAAATTTCCTTTTGTCAGCCTTTTATTAATGCAGAAAATAATTATTTTATGAAGAAAACATTAAATAAGAATGTTTTCTGTGGAAATCTTTTGACCACTTTTCATGATGGAATGATTTACAAATCTATAAGCTCCATTGTGTGCACCTCTCTCTCTCTCTCACTTGCTCATGCACGCTTTGTACTCAAATGGTGGCGAAAGAATTCTTAGTATGTTGATTGAAAGCATTGGTCCTCTCTCTCTGTCTCTATGTTTCTCGTGCGCTTTGTACTGAAATGCTGGCCAAAGAATTCTTAGTCTGTTGATTGAAAGCATGGAGTCCTTCCACAAAATCTTCTCAACTTTCTGCTTTATAGCTTACTCAATTTCATGGAAGAAAGGCTTTAATGATGATGAACTTTGAAGGCAATCCATATGATAGCCTTTTTTTTTTTGAGGATCATATGATAGTGAGGTACATCATTGGTCTTGTCTAATGATATGACTGCCAAGATTGGAAAAGGTACATGCACAATTTTTCTTTTGTTTAATCTTTATTTTTCCTTTGGCCTTTCTTAGATAATAGGATTTTTTTTCTGTGTTTCTTTTCCTGATAACAAGCAGAAGGAAATGACAGAAAACATAAACTAGGTATGAATTGTTGCATATTTGATTATTCTTGTATTCTACTATATGTTTTTGATACATATGGTAGCAACAGCGGCATGCACACAAAATCAAAGTCGGCAGTCGTTGTTTTAGTCCTTGTCATGTGTTGATCTACTAATGCATGCCCTAAGCCATGAATATCATTTATCATCTCACACTAAAGAGACACAAAACCTTGATTGTCTTGAGCAGAATGGTTATCGTAAACGCAGTTGGGAAAATGTCTAGAAATCCCTATTATCTGTATGTTTTGAGTTTCAGAAATCACTTTTCAGAACTTTATGTTTAAAAATAAGGTCTTACGTAAAAAATTGAGTGCTCCTGTTGTAAAATTTTACTGTAAACTACCATCATCATTGTGCATATTATTGAAAGAGAATGATCAAAGTCCATTTAGTAGGAATCTTCTTGCAAATATAAACCAACTTAAAGTTACCTTTGCAGCTGTTCTGTTATGAGTGAAGGAAAGATGAGAAGAGGGTTACAAGGGTTCACTTCATCCGCACAAGCATGGGTTGCAGACAGAAGGTTTCATGGACAGGATCACTTCATTCATGTTGGAATGGATTGGAGTAAGCCAGGTAGGTGCATATGGCAGAGGTGGCGAACCCATTGAAGTTGGACCCAGCAGATGCTGTGTATGCCCCCATGTTGGGAAACACAAGCCAGTCATTGACATGCAGTTCTGGAAGTTGGTGCCCAGTGAGGACTGTGTCAAGTGCATCACATGTGGGGCCAAAAACTGTGGATGGGTACCTTTTCTTCCCTTGGCATGTTGGATTATCGCTGTCTGAGGAGCAAGCCAATGGCAGCGCATTCACACTTGCATGATCGTACAAGATGCAATTCATGGAACCATATATCCCATCATTGATCCAGTACTCCCTCAGCTCCTCACGCACCCTCTTCCCTATGATGTTGGTGGCAAGTGTGAATGCAGTCTCAGCAAAGAACCTTCCTGGTTCGGCTATTACCTTCAGGCTGGGCTCATCAGCAAAGTATTGAAGGAGCGCTGAGTTGATGAAACCTGAAGCTTCATCAAACTGTGCACCTGCTGTGAACCCCCCGCCAATGTTAAGGATATGCATATGGGGCATCCCAAGCTGACCTGCTGCATTGAACACGGCTTTAGCAGCTGCGATCGCTCCATGGAAAACCTGTGATCGCATCACCCCGCTCCCAACATGGAATGAGACACCAACAACTGCAAGCCGTGCATCATTTGCAGCCTGAAGCAAGGGAACAACCTCCTCAGGAAGTGCACCATACTTGGGTCCCAAGGGACATCGGGCCGCACCATCATCCGGAGCTTTAAGCCTGATTAAGAGCTCGCATTGTGGATGCCACCTGCGTATTTTGTCAATTTCTTCCCTGGAATCAAATGTTGTGAGGTTGACACCAACATTGGCGGCATACTTGATGTGAGACTCAGCCTTGCATGGATTAGCGTAGATGATGCGGTCTGGAGAGACTCCGAGGGCTAGGACTGACTCAATCTCCCCACGGCTAGCACAATCAAAGCCGGAGCCAAGGGCCGCCATTGCTCCAAGGAAGGCAGGCTCTGGGTTGCATTTGATTGCATAGAAGGGTTGGACCTTCTCCAGATGATGGCTCCATTTCTTGAAGAGATCCACAACCACACCGAGGTCCAAGATATAGAAGGGGTCTTTCACTTCTTGCTTCTTGGTGATGATGGACTGAATGAGGCTGGTTACACCTTCCTTTGAGCCTCTTTTGAGGTTTGATACCTTCTTCCCCTTGACCCCTCGGGCACGGAGCACAGCCTGGATGGGGCTTCCTCCAGCCATGGGGACGAGGTGTGAGGTGAAGGTAGACTGGTGCAGCAGATGCCTGGAAGTTGGAAACAGGTACAGTGGGCACTCTTATTTCCTTCTGAATATGAACATATTTATAGAGTGGGAGAGAATAAAGCAAGGTCTCTATTAGTGGGATTTGCTTTTGACAAAAACAAGAATTCGCACAAAGGTACTCTTACCCACGTTCTAAATATATTGCCCTGAAGAGAATAGCATTGCTGTTGTTAGAAGCAATCTCTACCCAGTATCCACGCTGCCTGACTTAATTGACTTCAGTGACTAAGAATGTGAATAATTCTCAGCAAAGTTGCGCATGAGAGTAGATAGGAAAGGTATTTCTGAATTGTGTTAGTGGTTCAGGAGTGGTGTCTGCGTGTGGGTGGAGCAATCGATGCTCTGCATCAGCTTTCCCTCCGCATGTTAGGAAATCTAAACGACCATTCCAGAGGAGTTGTGCTCTCTTTATTCTGTCCGGATAACCCGGAATCTTTCCCCATTTGACCCTTTAATTAGTATAGCAATTCACTGGTGACATTGCAGGTGACCCCTATGGGAGCAGGGATATTTTCTTTTTAATACTTATCTGAGATATATCGTTTAGAAATGATGCAGGCATCTAGGGATGCTCCCCATATCACGATGTATAGGCCCAAGTAATGGTCAGGTGACAGACGGCAATGCTGCAGGTGGCCTGGCAAATGCAACAGATTAGATGCTTGAATTCATTCGAAACGGAAGCATATACAGATATGTGATATTAGAATGCGAAACACGCTGCTTATACTAAAATGCGATCAGGATGATTTGCTTTGAGGATGCATCGCATTCTAACTTAGGAAGATACAGACCACAATTATAATGGTGATGCAACTTTGACATTGTGATTATGTAGGAATATACTATGATCACTTAAAAATTAGTGGACTTTGAGCAGATGATGGAAGAGGGCAGCTTCTGAACGATGAATTCACGGTCTTTAGTCGGGATAATGGATGCGCTGTCCTCCAATTAGCTTTCGGTATTCCTTGGTATCCCAAACAAACTTATGGTGAGCCAGAAAGTAGTTTCACCCCAAAAATTTTTGGATTTTGCTACGGTATTTTTTTTATTATATTTTATTATAATACATATTTTAGATATTTTATTTTTTTTCTTCTTCCATTCGTCTCATTTCACATGCCAGCCCTATTACCCACTCCCCGACGGTCTCCCTCCCCCTTCCCCGATGCTCGTGCCATCCCACTCCATGGTTTTACCTTTCCAACGGTCTTCCCCCCTCCCCCTCGGCATTCATGCCGCCCCATCCTGCGGCCTTCAATCCCATACCTCGACCCTCCTCCACTGACGCTCATGCCCTACCTCCCTCAACTACGCCATCTTTCTGTGGCTTTTTTTTTTTTTTTCCTCCGCCACAGTCCCCCTCCCTCTCTACTTTTTTCTTCTCCGCTGCACCCCTCTCTTTTCTTTCTTTTTCTGCAACGCACCCCCTCTCTTTTTTCTTCTCCTCCGCTGCACCCCACCTCTATTTTTTCTTCTTCTCCACCACTACTCACCTGTGGGTCCTCCAACTGTCGATGCTCTCCCATTTGTATGACTCCGCTATCACGCCCCCTTCCCTCGCCCACGATGCCCCCACCATCCTCCGTCGGATCCTCCATCCATCGGTACTCCATCCTTCACCTACGATATTCTTGATGCGCCTTCGTCTCTGCCACTACCCCTCTCAATGCTTCAACCAGTCAAAGATTTTGAAAGAAAAAAAATCTTCATTTACAACGTCGAAACAATTTAGATTTTGAAATATTTATTGCGCCGGTTACGAGTCCTTCAGTTGAAATCTAAATAATTTATATTTAATCAGATAATTAAAAATAAATAAAAAATTAAAAAAATTAAATTATTCTTTGCAGCACGGCAGAAAAATCTAAAGTTTTTTTTGCTATATAGTATACTGTAACGATCCCTGAGCGTGACATCGAGTGATGATCTGATAGGTATTTAAAATATAACAGGATGGAAATCTTCAGAGGACCGAATAAATAATAAAATTTTTATGAAGTAACCACCGTCACATATTTCTACCTGCAGATATCTTTGGAAGGGTGGGTAACCTTGTCATTGATCCGCCATGGCAGGCAACATATGTTATCTTTCTGATTTGATTGTTAACATCAAGGAGAAAGCTGAGGGATTGCGACCTGGAATCGAGCATGGGAGCTCACGTGGTGCGCATTACATTGTTTAGATGGTTGGATCCGTGTTGATCTGGTATAGTGGGTGACACGAGATTTCTATGATTTCTATGGCCGTTTCGAAGGCTTTTACACACACGTGCATGCATATATATATATATATATATATATATATATATATATATATATATATAGGACCAGGGATCGGAAAATTAAAAATTGACCTGATCCAACCCGAGATAATTAATTATATATAATATATTTTTATATATTAATTATATTAACTAATATATATTGTAATAATAAAATCTGATACTATACGTTGATGAATATATCAATATTAGAATTGTTGGGACTGGATATTAACCTTCTAGGACCAAGTTGGGTCTAAGGAAAACATAGGGACCCGATGTTTGCGTCAGGTCGGGCTTGGCTATAAACATTGAACATAATATCTACCATAGGGCTAATCTGATCCCAGCCTAGCCCAATGATGCATCAGTTCTAGTCAAAAGCAAGCAACAAAGCCTCCGGGTAGTGTCTCAAGAAGTAATTTTTTATCCACCACATCTAGTAGAGAAAAAATATACCATTTTATCATATTCCATCACGTAACGTAATTAAGAAGGAGACAGACGTTTAATATAGTTCAACTTTTTTTCTCAAATTTTTTTCTAACCAAAATATTTTTTTTTAATATTATGACGTCCTGTTGCTTTTTCATAACATACAATAGCATGTAATAGGATGCAAACAGGATATCATAATATTATCATGATATTCTTTTAATTTTTATGACATCTCGATAATTATTTATAAGATGCAACAGAATGTCATAGCATGCAAATAAGATATCATAATATTATTATGATGTTCTGCTAGTTTTTATGACCTTCCGATTGAGATAATTGTATATAGAATGCAACATGATGTTGTAAGATTACAATAGAATGTCATAATATTATTATGATATTCTATAAGTTTTTATAACATCCTGATAATTATTTATAGGATGCAATAAGATGTCATAGGATGCAAAAAGGATGTCATAATATTATTATAGCGTCATGTTAGTTTTTATAATATTATGATAATTATTTATAAAATACAACAGGATATCATAATATTATTATAATATCTTGTTAGTTTTTATGACATCTTGATAATTATTTATAGGATACAACAGGATATCATAGAATTGTAATAGGATATCATAATATTATTATGACATCCTATAAATTTTTATGACATCTCGATGATTGTCTATAGAATGCAATAAGATATCATAGGATTGCAATAGTTTATTAGTTTTTATAACATCTTATTAATTATCTATAGAATGCAACATGATGTCATAGGATTATAACAGGATGTCATAATATCATTATAGTGTCTTGTTAGTTTTTATGACATCCCGATGATTGTCTATAGAATGTAATAAAATATCATAATATTATTATAACATCTTGTTAGTTTTTATAATATTATAATAATTGTATATCAAATACAATAGAATGTCATAGGATGCAACATGATGCCATAGAATTATTATAACGTTTTGTTCTTATCTATGACATCTTGGTTGAGCAAAATAGAGTAATATATATATATATATATATATTGATCAAAAAAAAATAAACTGCATTAAATATCTACTTCCTTATAAATTGTGCTACGTGGCAGTTAGGGTTATGGCTATTGCTTTACCACAATATGATTTAACAGCAGAAAACGAACTCATATGCCTCTTTACGGCCATTCGAATTAATGGAATGTGTTGTTATAAACGAAACAGTTACATGGACAGCTACAAAAACGCACGGTTGAGGAGAATTAGATCCAAATACGAAGCATTTGATAAAAAAAAGGCAACAAAACATAGCTTGACAAAGGTGCATGATGCGGTACTTATCTCGACCCAAAAGATCCATATTGTAATATATATCATTCTATTATTTTGGGATGCGAAGATAGAGCTACAAATAAACTAATAAGAGAGATGCTCTGATCATTCACGCAAGTGCATGTGGCTGAGAACTCTCTCTTACAGACATTTGTCCATCTTGTAAGATCCATCTTTAAACTTTTCGCACAATGAGTTTAAATAGAGAGGAAAATGAAATCGATGGTAGCCGATTTCCTATACATTGTTTTCGCCGATGGCTGATCACCACATCACAAAGCCATTCTATCTCTTTGGCTTTAAAACCAGATTCTCGTTCACCTAAAACCAGCAGGCCTAGTCCCATCGCTTTCGCACTACCAGCATGGAAGGTTTATGGACAGCTACAGAAAGTTCCTGAAATCATAAATGGGAATAGGTTTTCATGGTCCCCAAGTGGCAACATCATGTGGTGCTGGTACCCCTATGTACATTAGCATCACATGCATCGCTGACAACTTTGACGTATGTCACGTCCTTCACGCACTTCAACGGGAAAGATGTGAGGGAGATTTTCATGCTTGAACAGCCAATTTATCATGCATCAAATGCAAGAACATGGCGTTAATCTTGCTATCCATTATACTCAAGCCATGCTCCATGAGAATATGACTAATGAGAGTGGTAATAACCTCATATTAGATAGGAAGGAGATTTTTGTTGAATTTTTTTTTTAAAAAAAAATTACTATATTACTTTTGTAGTGATTCTAAATTAAGATTATAAAATAAATAAATTATTTAAAATAAAATAAAAGATTGAAAAGAGCGATCGGGATATTTGAGAACAATGTCCTAAAAAAGTGATTTGTCGGTTGGCAACGATTTCGTCCGTAAGATACAACAGTCCGATTAAGCCCAATTCTCCTCGAAGGAGCACAATCGTTGGGGAGACTAATCCAAATAATTTTTTTTAGATTTTTAGATTAGAAAAAAAAAATAAAAAAAAATAAAAAAAAATAAAATCTTTATCTCTCAGAACAGTGAACAGAGAGAAGAATCGGATGGTGCTCTAATTTTTCAGAAAAATTAAATTCAGAGTCTATTTATAGACTTCATCCAAAGATCGAGGAGATGCAACAGCTTCGAGCTGATACGATAATTTAGAAACATCGTAATCTATTAAAAATTAGCACTCTCTTTTAAAGAGTCCCAACTCTTCGGAAGGAGGCGTCAAACTAAAAAGTATGTTAAAGCTTCTAAACAACTAAAATTTAGGAGATAAAGATTGATATTTTTTCTAAAAATTTAGATCTTTTTATAAATTAAAAACTCCAACAATTTTTATGTTCATACGCCATTCACCTACTAAGTTGGACTTCATGGTATCAATTGGACCTACCATCTTGATGCGGTATCATCTCATTTTTCTTTTCCAAATACCATGATCATATATGTTACTCGAAAACCCCCAAACTAAATATTGATAACTGAACCATATGTTGCATGAGGAGGACTGACTTTTGCTATACAGATATTGAGGGTCCTCTTATATTTGTTTGGAAGGGGATTTATGGACTACCATCAGATGGCTTTCTGATCCTTCATCTTCTACCCGTAGACTGTATCCCCTTCTATAAGACTGCTGGTAAATGATGCACATTTTGCTTTCACTTGACATATCTCGTATTTATATGGAGGCTTAGAGTGCGCGGCTAACTAAATGGTGGCTCATATGGCCAAACTACTCTATGGGACCCCACAATAAATCTTCCCGTTCAATTTTTGAGTATTTTATTTTCTGATTCTAATGGATTTATTTCCCCCAACCTTTTTTTTTTCATCCCAAGATCATGACCAAATTTGCTATGTTTCCGATTGAAGATTGGTAACATTTCCTTGATAAAACCCCAAGTTGGGCCCTTATGCTCCCTCATGACCTGAGGATTCATGTTGACTTGTGCTTCTTTTGCCATTTCAAGATCGTGATCAAATATGCTGTCTCCGATTCAAGACTCGAACCCCAAGCTAGACCACATGCTCCCTCTTGACTTACGGCTTTATTTGACTCCTGTTGATATGTCGCAGAGAGAGAGAGAGAGAGAGAGAGAGAGAGAGAGACTGGCGTACATCATGGAGTAATGGAACATTGCTATCACTTTAAGTTCTCAATAAGAGAGAAGAGATGGAGCTTCATGAATGGAAGGGTTGTAACTTGCAAGAAAGCTTACCTGTCCCTTTCCTAGCCAAAAGCTTGTACCCGCCGAGTCACAGGTGCCATCCAAACACCACCAGTCTTTTTCTAATGCCGGAAAAAGTCCCAGCTGCAGGAAAGAGGGCGCAGCCTAAACTAATGAAAAACACGCATCGAAATTGTACTGCCACTTCATGTTAGGCAACGTAGTCAAAGTAGGTGGTCCACTTTTTTTCAAGCCATTTCTACTTTGTGATTGGACCAACATTACTTTATCTGCCAATGGCTTGGGTTTGCTAGTTGGCACCCCTGGTGCTTCTAAACAATAACAATGAAAGAAAGCTATCCGTTGGTATAGAAACCAATGAAATCACTTTTTGTCATCTCTTGGCAAGGAAAATGAGAACAATAAAGTTTAACTCATATCTCTAATCGAACATAACTTGACCTAAAGGAGCAAGAGAACTAAAATCTCAAATCCAAATTAGACTTATAACTCAACCCTTGCACATTCCCTGCCAGATCAAGATACATCTGGATGGCTACCGTGAATCGAGCACAGCTAATAGTTATTTGTAACCACAAACAAATCCATAGTATTCTAATATTCAGCCAACATTTCAATTATTTGTCTGTGTCTCCTACCATGTAATTACTGCCCAATAAGCGTATTTACTTTGTGTAATTTTTTTTTTTTAATTTTGAAAGGAAGAAACAATAAAAAGTGTGCTTATGAAATATATAAATACTAACAAATTTCATCATGTTTGGTAACAGAGTCATATATCGCTTTTCTATCTCAAGCATCACATACTAGACTTGAGTCATTAAATATACTATATATATATATATATATATATATATATCCCTATGTTGGATTTTGTGTTCAGACAAAGTTTGAGCCAATGGCACCTTCAACTTGATCTAAATTTGATTCAAGATTAATTTGTCATGTTCCGTACGTGAGTCAATACTCTCATGTTGCCTCCACCACAATGATTGGCTCACGCAAGATGGGGACCAAATGATCCAGAAGAATACAGAGGATCTCCAAGTATGTCAATATTTACGAAATATTTACGAAATTTGTGTTGATACATCCACCCTCGTGAAACAACCCTCACCCACTACTCTTTGCTCCCTCCTCCTCCGAGATGAAAGCCGGTCGGTAAGTTGGTGATGGGGGAAGGCAGTTAAAGGACAAAAGGCAGGATAAAAATGGAGCCAAGCTAGGACAAGAGGAAAAGTGTAGCAAGGCAGTTTGGCCGTTCATAGAAATTGAAGAGCAGCAGAGGAGAAGACCCCTATCCCTTCTTTCCTCTGCCCCTTCATAGCTCTAAAGGAGAAGGGTCTTAAGAGAGACACAAGCCTCATTGTGAGTTATAGAGATGGGCCAATGCGCAAAGTCTCAGAGGCGGCCACGGGGGAGGGAAGGGTGGGGGAGGAAGAGGGAGGTGGCGGCGGAGAGGATGGGGTGCTTTGCTGCAGCGAAGGAGCAACGGTCAAGGCTCTACATTGTGTGGAGATGTGTGGTGATGCTTCTTTGTTGGCACAGGTATGGAAAGTACTGAGCTTTAGTTTGAAAGTTTATGCGTGAGTGAGACATCACACATGCTTTTGTTTCCTGCTTCTAAGATTGTCATCATAGTTAACATAGGGAAAGGAAAGATGTGGTTCCTCTATGTATGGTACTTGGACTAATGGGTGTGGAGATTAACAAGTATATGTTCAGCTCCATCCTTTATCTAATTCATTAACTTTTAACTTCCCTTCGGCAGAGCAAAATCAGGTACCGCTGTGCTTGTATATGTCTGGCCAAGCTTGTCGCAAGTAAATGGCTAAGTTTCTTTACCATTTTTCTGAATCTAGCTAAGCTTTGCGTGTCTTTTCACTCATTTGATTTATTTCTCTGTTACGATTGGTTCATTTTTCTGACTTTATATTTTCTTTTTTATATATATTGGATAACTCATTCTTTCTCTTTATATCTTTTATTCTGGGACATTTATTTTTCTTTAAAGAATTACTGAGATGACATGACAATGTTCTTACTCTGAGAAATTGTATTTTAAAATATTTTGAGAGAAACTGTACTTGTAGTTAATCCATTGTTTGTTTGTGTAGCATCCAATAAGTAGCGCCTAATTAGATGATGAAGGCTCGGGCTAAGAAAATGTCATTGTTATTGGTTTTACATAGGATGCATGCCATAGTAGATAGCTGACCAGCGAACTATGATAATGCCGGCTTCATGCAATATATGCTATGCCAACTGCCAACCAATAGATCATGGCGACACCACATCCATAGCAAACCAAGTAAATCACTCGGACATTTGTGTTCGGTGTGTCATCATCATCTTAAGTGCAGGTGCAATGATTAACTTCCGACCATCCGGTAGCATTTGAAATTTTTCGAGAAAGCTAAATCATTGAAAGATATCCAATGTAAGTAAAGCTAAGAGCAAAATCAAGATTCGCAGCATATTATCAAGGATATTTATAGGCATAGGAAGTGTTTTGCCCTCTCACAATGTATACGTGTATCAACCAAGAACACATTCTACAAGGGTGTAATATGTAAACCAACCCACCATTAATGCAAAGAGTTTTACTATAGTACTTTTTTATAATAAAATATTATAAAAAATATTTTAGATATTGCACATTATCAATTTTTCAAATGCTACCGATGGCTCTTCCATGCCACCACCCCACTCTCTTGCATCTGTGGAAAACACCCCCCGCACCCCCTGGTGCCTTTGCTCCTCACACCCCTGTAACCCACCACCCCCCCCTCTCGGTTGCATCCCCTGCCCCCTCCCTCTTCCCCACCTATCATCGCGGCTTCTTTGCATGCCCCTGTCCCCCCTTCCAGGGCACCATGGCTCTTCTACCAACCATCCACCTTGCTAACACAACCCAGGGCTTCTCGATGCCCCCACACCTCAGGAGTCTGTGGCTTCTTTGCGGTTCCCCTCTACACCTCCCCCCTTCCCCCCTCGGGTGCAGCCCGGGGCTTCTCCACGCCCCCACATTTTGGGAGTCTATGGCTTCTTTGTGGTTCCCCTCCACCTGACCCCACCCCCACCCTACGTGACTCGAGGCATCTTCTTGCTACCACCAACATCCCTACCCTCCACTTCGAATGTCCCGCAGTTTCTCCTCTACGCACCCTCACTCGTCCGACAGCCCGTAGCTTCTCCACGATCCTCTCTCTCTATGCCTCTTTTGCCTTCGATGGCCCATAGAAAATAATTTTTGAAAAAAAAAATCAATTTAGTTGTGGTATAAATGAATCTTAACTTTAAAATATTTACCACACCAACCATGTACATGGATACTCTACTGAGCTGAAATTTGAGTAGTCCTTATTTAATCCGATGATCAAAAATAGATACAAAGTAAAAATACTAAAATGCCCTTTGGAGTACTATAGAAAAATCCTAATACAATATATGCAAAATCATAGTGTCAAATAAAACAAATGCGTATAAATATTGTTCAAACACCAAGCAACTTTCATTGATAACTATTTGGAGCCATAGAAATTAAAGAGCCATCCTTTGACAGTTAAACCAAACCCCCAACCTGATGTGGTAGCTAGTCGGGCAAAGAACCAATTCACCTTGGTGTGCCACTAGCCGAATGAGATCCCTGTGGGCCTCAAAACCAATGGGGGAGCAACAACACAAGATAGTGCATTGAGTTTGGGACTGAAGAAAAAATCATATTTTTTCTGTATAGGATCTTCCAGATTTCATCAAATCTGAGGCGGAATAAATTTTAAATTTTTATCCTACGCTATTTCAGATCTAATATCTATTAGATCTAATTTTATTATCTGATATTTTAATTTTAAAATTAAATCTAAAAGTATGAGAAACATAGACATATCTCAAGGGTAATCTAATTACCCTGTAGATGATCGCAGCACTGCCTGAGGTTCTGATGTAGCCACGCAAGTGCCTGGCCTCTACCAATATCCACTCAGGTAGGATCTGGAACGTCTTCTCCTCGCGATTCTACACTCCAAAAATCAGATCTAAATCTGATTAGAAAGATCTTCAAAAGTCTTCCTGAAGTTGGAGCAGCAACCTGTCGAAGAAGTCCTGCAGCCTTCTGTTCCAGGCGTCACCACGTCTTGCACCTATGCCAGATGAACGTCCAACTTCTTGGACGTAAAGAGGGGAGAAAGGAGAGCAGGGAGGATGTGGAGAAGAGGGGAGGGGCAGCAGCCAATGGGTTTTTTGTATAAAACAAGTTCTACCCCGAAACCCTAGGTGCAGCAGGGTTTTTATAGACCCTGTATGCTGCGCAGTGCCACATCATTCGACCAATCAAAAAATTTCAATAAATTTTGAAAAAAATTTGATTGATGGAGTGATGTCATCTGATCACATCAGATAAGAATCCCCATGCTCTCTCCTATGTTGGCGCTAACAATGGATAGGCTCAAATAAGGTGGTGCCAAAGAGTCCAAGTTTATCGGGACTCTTTGGTTCTTATCCATTTGGGGCACCCACTTAAATCCAATTGGGCTCATGCCATAATCTGATTATGGCATCCAATTTGATTAGGTTTAGGCATATGGACACTCCACAAAAATCCTCCAATAAGTTCTCTTCAGTTTAAGACCCATATGTCAACTTTTGACAGATGTCCTAAAATGAAATTGGCAGGTGCTAGAAATTAGCAGGTGTTGTCTTAAATTTATCTCATGAATTAAGACAAGCCTTTTTTGAGCTGAACAAGCTTCATTTAAACTGAGAGAAACCTTCCCAAGGTTCTCTGAATGAGCCAGATCACATTTGGCTCAGTAGAGACAGAAAAGATTACATGAGGAGAAAGTTAGGCTCAATCGAGTGCTAGCACGATTTTTTTGAACCTAATTGGATCTTATCCAAATCAATTGGGCTAGCCAATTGATGACATCCAGACCCTAACCCTTGTTTGTGTGACCCAGTTAGGTTCAATTCTGTATGGTAATGAGACATGTCGTGATCTCATCATCAACATCATCGAAATTTCTTTCGATGGATCAGAACTCTTCCGATTCAGATAATTAGAATGATCGATTATCAAAATCATTCTAATTGCTTTCAAAATCCATCAGTGACACCTAGCAGTATATAATGGTAATCCATCAGAACTGAAGACGAACCTCTCGGTGTAGCTACCTGTGTGATTGAGTTCCTCTATCATGAGTCCCGACTGAATTAGGGTTAAGGTGAACTCGTCAAACCCAACATCAGTCATATGAATCAATCGATCGATCCGAGTCCGATGTGAAACCCCAATGAAAAACTCTTTTCCATTATTTCACTCTATCATGGCCATGGGCTTAAGGGCTCGATCTTTCGATCACCATAGGACTACTCCTCTCATCTACTGAGGTTGATAGATCTCATCTTGATGCGATCTGATTCCTACAATGAATATGCTACAGTCAACATACACCTCAGGGTTCTGGATGGCTAGGAGATCGAGTTATAGCATCGAGCTAGTCATCGACGAGAAGGTAGACTTCCTTATGACTGCTCGAGGTAGTCATGCTCAGTACTTTCGTTCTCAATGAATACCTGTATTCTCGCTCTGGTGTCTCCACACTGTAGACTCAAGACTCATCTACCCTAAGGAAGCGATCGTACACCAACCTTCTGGATCGATCACCATCCTCGTGATGATCCTATGGTCAGGAGCAGTTTATGAGTTAGTTATGTAAATTCATGCTTTAAATTTTCAACTCTTGAAAATATGAATTAACATTCTCACTAACTTAAAGGATGTATCACAGATACAATATACACAATGTGATAGAAGAATAACTCTTTTATTCATTTATAGTCAAAATTATAATTTTGCCCTTAAATTTGTACAGGAATGTGTCAGCCGATCTGGCATCTAGGGCACACATCTAACAGGGACATGATGCTCTAAACCTTGATGGGGTGATCGGTTGACATGTCATCGAGCCAGATTAGCTCATCAATAGTCCACATGGATCCTCATATACTTTTCTCATTTAAGCCCTTACATCCTCACCAATATAAAGATCCAAACATAAACACCATGATCGATCTATAGTCAACTCCAATAAATCCGTGTTGCAGTAGCTCCTAGTCATAGAGGCTATGGATTGATCGGCTTTCATATTATTTATAACCATCTAGGATCTTACTTAAAAAGATCAGTCAGAAGATGTTATTTAGGTTCTGTTGTGGTGTAGAGATGGCTTCTTTAGTCCCACGTTAGTTAAAATCAAGAGAGAGTATGGCTTATATAGATTGAAATATTCTCTCTCAAGTGAGGCGCCTTTTAAAGAGCAAAATCATGAGGCTCTAAATGACCAAGACCTACTGAAACCTAAGGTCCACTGAAGCCCAAAAATGATCATGAGCCAAAACGGACAATACCTCACGTATGTGAAGATTCGACCCCTTGACCCATAAATGCAATATTGGCGCCATCTGTGGGAAGCCACCTATCTACACATACTCTCTCTTATCTGGGGGGCTATGTTGTGGTGTAGAGATAGCTTCTTTAGTCCCACATTGGTTAGAGTTAAGAGAAAATATAACTTATATAGATTGAAACATTCTCTCCCAAGTGATGCACTTTTTAAAAGGTAAAACCATGAGGCTCTAAATGATCAAAGCCCACTGAAATCCAAAAATGATCATGAACCAAAGCAGACAATACCTCACGTATGCAGAGATTCAACCCCTTGACCTATGACTGCAACAGATTCTTTAATCCGATATAAATACTGAAGATCTTTCTAATGAATGATCGATATAGGACTAAATATACATCCATATAAATAAAAAAGTACTTGTTATCCAAAGAATTAAGACACTGGATCAGCTCATCTACAGTTGTTAAGGACTTGGGTGGAATCCACATCATATAAATGAAAAGAACTTGATATCCAAAGAATCAAGATGCTGGATCAGCTTATCTACAGCATGTTGAGGACCTGGGTGGAATCCACATCAACAAAGGGAGCAACAATACAGGAATAGGTGTGGGTCTGGGAGACAAAACCTGCCAACCTCGCAAATGTGATGGACAGAGAAGTCACAGAGTTTGATCAGTTCACCAGCAACCGAAGGGGGACGGCAAGGTTGGGAAATTGGCATGGGAGCAATAGCATAACAAAAAGAGGGAAATCGGCACAGTAGGTAAGTCTGGAAGTTTGATGAGGAGCATAGCAATCCTATCCTCCTATTACCTTTCACGAGGAATATGGTACATGTCAAAGAATATGTTATTCCAATCTCCAAAAAACAAAGTTTGCCAGGGGTGCAATAAGTTCTCTATTCTATATTTTGTTTCACGCGTCAAACATAACCTTAGGATCTGTTTAGAAAATTTAGTAAAATTAGACTGGATTTCCTACAAAAATTATAAAATTAGACTGGATTTCCTACAAAAATTCCAACTTGTTAGTCTGCCCACCCTATATTCTTCCAAAGGTCTATCCTATTCTTAGGCTAAATCCTATTTATAGGGCTATTGGCTTTTTTTAGTAAAAGAAGGCCTTTTTTCCCTCCCACAAGATTTGGAACGAGAAGATATTGGATTTATACAGGGCTACTCAAATAGACTATCTACTCTCTAATTTCAATGAGAAATCTAGCTCAATGCTACTAAATTTCTAAATAGGACCTTAGATCTCAACACTCCCTTTGAATGAAATTGCTAGCGTGCTCTATCCTTGAGGAGTTTGTTGCTAGCATGGTCGCCCCTTGGGTTAGAACCCTTGGCATTGGACGGACTCCCCCAAAAAAGTTAAGCTCAAAGATGATAGAATCTTCTATACACCTTTGGCATCCGAGTTAAGAAGATTTTTCCATAGGCAAAAGCTCATTTTGGGGGCTGCTTCGCATACTTTTACTACACAGTTTTGTTTCTCGGGCTAGAGTCCAAAAGAAGTTTCAAAAAAAAGAGAAGGATCCAACCATATAAGATAGAGTTATTTTTTATTTATAGTTGATGTAGGACTAATTTCCCCCAACATTAACATTACAGAAAAAGGTATAAGAAATAAAAATAATTAAATATCCATGATTTGATTCCAGATCAGGTGGCCACAAAAAAAAGTAAGCAAAACATGTACCCAACCATACATTTTGAGTCGTAAATCACGAGCATGTACATGCAGATACATAATATCTCCATAGGGAAGCAACTCTGAGTATAGAGATACACAGGTTGCAACGGTCAACGGTGCATCAAAACAAAGTCCACCTATTTTGCATCAGAAAAAAAAAAAGGGTCTACCTACGGACCCACGCATGTAATAACCTATTTGAAGGTAAATCCGCATTATATTGGTGACTATATGGACACCCGCAACGGTGCAGAGAAATGGGCTGCGAATGTTGGTAAAAATGTTCCGTGCAAAAAATAAGATGGTGCAGGGGTGACATCGGACATGCAGGAAGATGCATATTTTATGCAGAAGTTAATCCGGATAGGTTGAAATTTTTGCACTTCACTCCACGTTGTACGTAAAGTAAATAATATAATATTTTTTCAATTACGTGAGTTTATATTTTTTACTACTCCCGATTTACAACATTAATAGAAAATAAAAACATGAGTCATCCCCTATTTTTCAATCAATTATTTATATTATGAAGTATTTAAGTTTTTTTTGTATTTTAACAAAAATTTTAAAATGTCAGAAAATAAAAAAATAAAATTATTTTTCTATTTTTATTAAATAAAAAAATATTTTTATGGAAAGAATGATAGAGTGAATCACTTTTTAAGCATTTTACATAGTGTGAGATGAAAATATTCGAAAGAATAAAATAAGGTATACTTATTTTTTGATTTTATTTCAGAGGGAAAAATTATTATTTATGTGAAAGATATGATTGTTAGAATATGATAATATGATTTGACATATAATTAGATAAGAATTAAAATATAGTTGTCGGTTGTTGGCAATCTTTGTGACTAAAATTTTATTACTGATTAATCTAGTATGAAGGTGGTCCTGAAACATCTAAAAAATTGAAAACTCATCTTATTATTTTATTTAGAGCTGAACGTGGATATGCGGCCACATTGACTATTGGAATAAACCATCGATCTCCGACTCAAACCAACCGACTCCCGACTCTGATCTAACAACAGACAAATTATCGAACGAATGACTCCGACTGAACATCGGCCAAACAAACCAATACAACAGCCATCAATCGACTGAACAAATCTCACCGACTCATGGTCGAAGATCGATTGATATTCGATCGCTGTAGGCAGCAGATAATTTGGACTGTCGGTATTACAGAGTTACTATCTGACGGTCAACTACCGACATATGATCGGCCAATCCGCTCAACATATCATAACCGTCACGTACGGTTCTCCGTCATATATTACGGCTTAATCTACGGGAATTAATAACCCACTACGAGATCATGGCCCCATAATTTAGCATCATAAAATGCGGGACCGCATCCGGTAGTTACAGTAATCTCTTCTATAAAAAAGGGGTAAGGTAACAGTATCGGTAAGCCGCTTCTGGCCTAAGCTCCGTTACTCAAAAATCATTCAAAACTCTATTCGCCAGCTTTCCTCTTTGACTTAAGCATCGGAGGGTCTCCGCCGGAGACAACTTCGGTCAGTGTGGATGCTGTTTTGTAAGTTCTCATTCCTGATGACAGACGACAGGAGAGTTGGCCGCAACAGATTGACGCACTAGAAAGAGAAGCAGAATTATCCATCATGACGAAAATTAGAGCCCAATGATCAACAGCAACCGGATCGGCGAGGCACTCTTCCCACTGGAAAGAGATTCTTCCCCTACCTCCGATAGTGGAGCTCAGTTCTCTGCGACCCGTGATCACTACGGACGCCCAAATTGCTGCAATCATGCAGCAGATGAACGTTCTCACAGAGGCGGTCATGAGCCTCCAGCAGCAGTAGATCCAACCGCAGCAGCCATCGACGGAGCAACCGGTGGCACATTCGGTGCCATCTAAGCACCGTCACTGCCATCCGTGGCAATCACCATCTCCTTCTCCAGAGCAGCCATCCCGGCTCTCTCATCGAGACGAGCAACGATATTCTGACGCTCTTGTCGTGCTACCCACCATTTGCAGTGTCCCTCTCCTTTTCATCTAGATCGTGTGAGGAAGGGAAAGCTACCGTGGACAACTTCGATTTCTCCCTCTAACTCGTCGGGAGGTTCTACCCCCGGAGTTTTTCAGCATCAGCGGTTCGAAGATTAAGAATGCAAGTTTGAAGAAATTAATCACCGACTCGTCCAACTCCAGGTAGATGGTCGGAGATCCTCAAATGATTATGACTTTCGCACTGCCCAACCTCTCTCTCGATACATCCTCGATGAACTGATCCCGTCTCGGTTCAAGATGCCACATGTGGAACCATATGACGGTTCTACCGATCCAGTTGATCACCTTAAGAGCTACAAGGCTCTCATGACAATCCAAAGGGCAACCGATGCCCTTCTATGCATTGGCTTCCTGGCCACACTTCAGAAAGCTGCTCGAGCCTGATACTCTGGACTTCGGTCGGGAAGCATCTATTCTTTCGGATAGTTGGAACACTCTTTCATGGCACACTTCAATACCAATCGGAAGCCGTCACGAACCTCGGACAGTCTCTTCTCGATCAAACAAGGGGAGACTGAAACACTTCGGGATTTTGTGGCTCATTTCAATGCAGCCACACTTGAGGTCAAGGACCTCAACAAAGATCTGAAAAGACCTCGATTTATGTATTCGCTAGATAAGACTCTCCCTCGGATATATGCTGAATTTCTGGAGCATACATACAAATATATGCACGCAGATGAAGGAGCTTCTGACCGACGCCAAACAGAAGGCAAAAGTCAGAAGAAAAAGCAGAAAAAAAGTCAGGCTCTGATCGAATCGAGTAGGCCATCATCCAATAAGTGAGCTTCACTCTAATGATGGAGTCCAAGGCCAATCTACGGCATGCATGACTCCTATATTTTTTGTTCTGCTCCATGTGCGCAGATTCTTATGGAGATCGAAGGAGCGGAGTATCTACGGCACCCTCCATCGATGAAAGCATCGTCAAAGAACCATGATCGGAGGAAGTATTGTCGGTTCCATCGTGACCATGGTCACGATACCGAACAGTGCATCCAGCTTAGGGACGAGATAGAAGCCCTAATACAATGAGGCTACCTCAAAAAATATCGAAGAGATCCACCGACTCAACCTTCTACCAATCGACGGCCTTAGTCGACTGAGGAAGCTGTAAATAATCAGCCGATTGCAGGAGTCATCAACATGATCTTCAGACGATTAGATCAGGGGGCAACTTTCTAAGAAGAGTCGGCAAAACGACGATGACTCCAAGATATAATAACCTTCTCAGAAGAAGATGCTCAGAGAATTCAAACTCTCCATGATGATGCTGTTGTTGTCTCGACGATAATAGTAAATTATGATGTAAAAAGAATACTTGTAGATAATGAAAGTTTGACTGATGTTCTATTTTACTCGATTTTTTTTTGAATACGACTACCGACTGATTGACTCAAAAAAGTCTTGACACTATTAGTCAGCTTTATCGGAGACGCGATCACAATGGAAGGAGAAATCACTCTCCTCTTAACCGCTGGAACCAAACTACGACAGAACACCATCTTTATAATGTTCACAGTAGTTCAAGTACCTTCGGCTTACAATACCATACTCGGGCAACCCAGACTAAATGCTCTAAGAGCAATAGTTTCGACATACCACTTACTGGTTGGATTCCCAACTAAAAATGGGGTCGGAGAAATGTGTGAAGATCAACAGCTTGTCGAACACTACTTCTTCATCTCCATCCAAAATAATAAATCTGAAAACTCTCTACTAGTCGACAAATTAGACCAAAGAGAGAACTAGGAAAGGGATGAACCAGCCGAACAACTAGTTTCTATCCCGTTGACGAAAAATCCTAAGAAGACGGTCTGAACTGGACCGCAACTGTCCAACTCAAAACGGCAATAATTAATAGAACTACTCAGAGCCAATGTTGATATTTTTGCTTGATCGACCACTGACATGTCCAAAATTTTTTCTGATATAATAACTCACTGACTTAACATGAACCCGAATGTTAAGCCAGTGAGACAGAAAAAATGATCTTTTGCTCCAAAATAAAAAAATATCATTGATGAAGAAGTTGACAAGCTTCTCATAGCAAGCTTTATCAGAGATGCTACATATCCTAACTGGCTCACCAACATGGTGATGATGAGAAAAGCCAATAGAAAGTGGAGGATTTGCATCGACTATACCGACTTAAATCAAGCCTATCCGAAAAACAGCTTTTCATTGCCGAAGATTGACCAGCTGGTAGATGCGACCTCTGGTTATCAACTCCTGAGCTTCATGGATGCTTTTTTCGGGAATAATCAAATCCGCATGGCATCAGAGGATGAAGAACACATGGCTTTCATGATCGACAAAGACATATACTGCTACAAAGTAATATCTTTCGATCTGAAAAATATCAGAGCCACTTATCAACAGCTCGTCAATAAGATCTTCAAACATAGATCGGATGGAACATGAAGGTATATGTGGATGATATGCTGGTGAAGAGCTCTCAAACTTTAGATCATGTTCGAGACCTAGAGGAAGCCTTCAACACACTCCGACGATATCAAATGAAGTTAAATCTCACTAAATGTGCGTTCGGGATGATATTCGAAAAATTTCTCAGATTTTTCATTTCACAACAGAGAATCGAAGTCAATCTCAAGAAGATAAAGGCTATCACCGACTTGAAGCACCCGAGCTCAAAAAAAGAAATACAATAACTAAATAGAAGGATCACCATGCTTAGCCAATTCATTTCTAGGTCAGCTGAGAGATGCTTGCCATTTTTCAAGACTTTAAGGCAGACGAAGGACTTCTCATGGTTGGATGAATACCGACAATCCTTTGAGGACCTAAAAAAATACTTGGCTTTTTCATCTTTACTCATAAAATTGGAGGTCGGAGAGATGCTATATCTCTACTTAGCGACTTCAACAGAAGCGATTAGTTTAGTACTCATCCGGGAGGATGAAAGCTAAATCCATCGATCAATCTACTACATCAGTAAAGTGCTCCACAATGCCCAAGTCCGATATTCAAGGGCGGAGAAAATGATCTACGTTCTAATTATATCGGCACAACGACTCCGCCCATATTTTTAGGTACATCCCATTGTGGTCCTGACCGATCAGTCATTGAAGACGATCTTACATCATCCTGATACATCTGGATGGATGGTGAAGTAGGCAGTAAAGCTAGGCAAATTCGACATACAATACCGCCCACGACCGTCCATGAAGGTACAAATTTTAGCCGACTTCATCGTAGAATGTACAATAGCCGATGATAAGTTGAGAGATACGGATACAATAAAGGAGGCTGTGACTTTCGAATCTGATCCAGGATTGATCTGGGTACTGCACATCGATGGGGAATCTAATGCGCAAGGTAGTGGAGCCAACCTCATACTCACGAATTCAAAAAGGATAGTCACTGAATACGTCCTGCGGTTCGACTTCAAAGCTTCAAATAATCAAGCCGAATATGAAGTACTCTTAGCCGACTTGAGAATAGTCAAAGAGCTCGAGATCGATAATTTGAAGATCTTCACCGACTCTCAACGGATCGTTGATAGATAAAGTCGAGGAAGTATTGCAGCTAACTGTCGAACCAAATTGGATGGACCTGATCGTCCGATTCTTAACCGACGGAGTCCTCCTTGTAGATCTCTCGAAAGCAAAGAGACTCCGATGGACGACCTCTTAATATGCGATGATGAATGGTCGTCTCTTCAAGATGTCATTCTCCTTTTTCTTGCTTAAGTGCCTGGGGCTGACGGATGCCGACTATGCACTTAGGAAAGTATATGAAGAAATTTGTAAAAATCACTTGGGGGGCAAGTCCCTAGCTTATAAAGTCTTGCGGCAAGGTTATTACTGATCCACCATAAAAAAAGATGCAGCTGAACTTGTCTGAAAGTGTGAAAGATGTCAAAAGTATGCCAATATACAAAATCAACCGACTAGTTAGCTGACATCAATTGTAGTACCTTGGCCTTTCGCTCAATGGAGAATCAACATACTCGGTTCTTTTCCTCCAGCATCTGGCCAGAGAAAGTTCATAGTGATCGCTATCGACTACTTTACCAAATAGGTGGAGACCGAACCCTGGTCCAGATCACTGAAAGCAAAATAGAGGACTTCGTCCAGAAATTCATCATCTATAGATTTGGTTTATCGCACACCATCATCACTGACAATGTTCGATGATTCTACAATCAAAATTTCAGAGAATTTTGTACAAAATTTCATATTACACACAAACTTACATCAATCGGCCATCCACAATCAAATGGAGAGGTGGTGGTAACCAACCGAATAATCCTACACGGACTTAAGATCCGATTGAACGAAACCAAAGGCCTTTGGGTGAAAGAATTATATTCGGTCCTATAGGCATATCGGATGACTCCCCGCATACCGATCGGAGAATCCCCTTTCAACTTCGTATACAGGACAGAAGCGGTGATCCCGCTTGAGATCGGACTACCATCGATAAGAGTTGAGCAGTACAGTGAGCCGAATAATTCTAAATGTCAGAGAGCCAATCTAGATCTCTTTTCAGAACTCCGACACCAAGCTCAAGTCTGCATGGCGACATATCGATAGAGGATAGCTCGGTACTACAACGTCAGGGTTAAATCGAAGATCTTTTGGCCAGGGGATTTAGTCTTGAGAAAAGTAAAAATCTTAAAACTTCTGGATCAAAGAAAACTGTCTCCAAACTAGGAAAAACCTTACAAGATATCAGAGATATTTAGATCGGATGTCTATCGGCTTGAAACCCTTGAAGGACCGACGATTCTTCGAACATGGAATGCCGACAATCTAAAGTTATACTATCAGTAATTCTTGTATGCACTTGGAATGCAATACGACTTCAGAATCATAAATCTTAGTCAATTCCAACTAATTAAATGTCGGCTCTCACCGAAGAAGCCAAACGATCAATATTATGACCCAAGATCTGATTCCCTGTGGAAGTCAAAAAAAAATTCTACGGCTTAACGATCGACTATATTTTGGTTCCTTCGCCGAACCGACCTTTCAACTGCAATCGAAGGCCGCCATCGGCGATACAGGCTCTCTCCACAAAAGCTATGTAGCCGGTCGTACCTCAGCTTTCAAGGTCAGCTCTCTTTTGAAATAGCTGACTATAGTCAGAAGACTAATATGCTGACTTAGTGCCAACTAAGCAGAATAAAATGTCAAAATGACCAAGATCGGATTGAAATTATACCGACATGGCTACGGTCAGTCGAAAGATATTCGGCTTACTATCGATTATCAAATGACACGACGTACAAACTCGACCAAATGTTGGGTAGGGGATATTCGACTTATCATCATTATTCTAATCAAATACGTCGAGAACTACGTGACTAATGAATATTCTACAAAGTCTATGAGATAGTCGGATCTCCGATCTATATTCAGCGATCACTCTATATTCAAACATTGTAGGCTCGACATCATAAAATTTAGAAAAATATTTCTTTTATTATCAAAGAAAGAGATTACAAAATTAGACTAGAGTCTGATTACATTTTTTATTATAAAAAAGTGAAGACAGAATACACCGACTAATCTTCATTGCCTTCCCTTCGCTCCACTGAAGAATTGATAAATCCACCTTGAATCGGCTTCTTCGACAAACTCCGCCTTCCAGTCTGGGAGGACGATACGACTCGAGTTGAGCCTTGAATGCGTTTGACCGACCATATTGTTCGACCAACTACATCAACAGCCTGACCCACTCGTATGGAAACAGAGTGGGCCTCACCCGATTGACGACCTCACCCTCCTTGTATAGGAACAGAGAAGGGCTTCAAATTCTTATCCACCACCATATATGACATTGATTATGTAGCTGAGATGGGGATATGAAATATGCGATAACAGTTCATTTACTCCACCATCAGCACCAAGTGTGAAGAGATGGCATCACTTTGAAGCGTAATGTCACTCCTGAAGCTGCCCAACATTCGGATCCAAAAATGGAAAAACCCCCACTTCTGGGCCCGATATGGATTCATCAGTTGGAATCCCCAACCAACCACCCCATGCGAAAGCCCTAGCCATTGAGAGAACAGCTGGGAAATTCTAGAGAAATGGCAAAATGCAGAAGATTTTTATGCCCCAGGGTGATTTTTTGATGGAGCTCTCACACTAGAAAAGACAAAATGAAAAGTGAATATCTGGCTGGTAGCAATCCCTTATATAGAGAAACACTCAACGGCACAGATGAAAGTGGACAAATTAAGATTGCATCAGATGCTGACATGTGGTAACATCTGAACCGATCATCAATCCGATGGTTCGACACACCTGCACCAAATTAAACCACGTCACTGTCATCCACGTGAACAACTCCGACCCAATGACATTCTGACACATGGCCAAAGTCTACGTGCCAAAATTAAATCGCACGGTGCCGATTCGCCTTCCTGATATGATGTCTGACGCCGGTTCACCTTCCGCAAATGACACCTGACACCAACCACTGACACCAGATCGTCTTGCCAATGCGACGGCTCAAAGATGACAAAGTAGCCGATTGACTGCACTCCGAAAAATGTGGCGGCAGAATCGAGATTCGATGTGACTAACAACAACTCTTTTCATCCAAGGCAATTAACCACGTGGCAATACATGCTCCGACTCACCATTGGACTTAGGAGTGGAAGGCAACTGTTGGGATAAACCAACCGACCTCCGACTTAAGCCAACTGACTCCCGACTCTAATCCAACAATAGACAAATGACCGAACGAACGACTCCAACTGAACATCGACCAAATAAACTAATACAACAACCATCAACCAACTGAACAAATCTCACCTACTCATGGTCTGTGATCGACCAACATTCACTCACTGCAGGCAGTGGATAATTTGGACTGTCGATATCACAGAGTTACTACCCGATGGTCAACTACCAACATATGGTCGGCCAATCCGCTCAACATATCACAACGGGCATATATGGTTCTCTGCCGTATATCATGGCATAATCGGTGGGAATTAATAATTCACTATGAGATCATGGCTCGATAATTTAGCATCATAAAATGCGGGACCACATCCGACGGTTACAGTAATTTCTTCTATAAAAAGGGGATAAGGCAACAGTATTAGTAAGTCACTGCTGGCCTAAACTCCATTAGTCAAAAATCATTCAAAACTTTATTTGCCAGCTTTTCTTTTTAACTTAAAAATTGAAGGATTTTCATCGAAGATAACTCTGACCCATATAGATGCAATTTGTAGATTCTCATTTTCGACGACAGGCGGCAGAGGAGTTCGCCGCAACATTAACAATAATAGTATACCAGCATTCAAAAGAAACGTGTTGAGCATATGATGCATCCCTACAAAGTTTTGTGTGGGCATGTGTATGAAATTTTTATGCGGAATTACATCTGCGGAGAATCAAATGTACGGGGCATGTACCTGGACTACTGCTTGATTGACACGCATCAAATCAAACCTTACGTGCAAGGCGCAAGCATAGAAAATTCTATGCGACAGTGTGTCCGCACAGAAATATTTTTGCCTACTTCCATACTTAAGCCTTCGAGAAGCATCCCTGGTTCGCATCAACACAAGGCTCGCGAGTGGCTTCACGTATAAACGTTCTGTACGGTAACATGTCCGCATGGGGCATAACATGCGGATGTCGGCGTCTGAGTGTGCGAAGCAAATCCACATGGAATTTTTTGTGCGACGTTACGGGCGACTAGTCAGGCTAATCTCGTCACACTAAATCCGGACGCCGGCTACCTGAGAAAAATATGGTACAGCGGATCCCCACCAGAATTCTTACTATGGCTACCTTTTGTTTCAAGATATATTATTTTAAATTATTAATTTTAAAAAAAAACTAACATAACAATTAATATAATATTTTCTTGTGAAAAATATTTTCTTGTGAAAAACTAACGTCAAAGAGCATATGACTTCCGTGACTGACAAGGGCTTGTATTGCTATAAGATAATACTTTTCGATCTGAAAAATACTGAAGCCACCTACCAACATTTTGTCAACAAGATCTTCAAAGCACAGATTGGGCGCAACATGGAGGTATACGTGAATGACATACTGGTAAAGAGCACTCAAACTTGAGACCATGTTCGAGACCTAAATGAAGCCTTCGACACACTCTGACGACATCGAATGAGGCTGAATCCGACCAAATGTGCCTTCGGAGTGATCTCGAAAAAATTCTTCGGATTCCTCATTTCTAAATGAGAGATCGAGGCCAATCCTGAAAAGATAAAAGCCATCATCGACATGAGGCATCCGAGCACAAAAAAGGAGGTACAACAACTGAATGGGAGGATCGTCGCACTCAATCGGTTCATTTCTAGGTTGATTGAGAAATGTCTACCTTTTTTCAAGACCCTAAGACAAACAAAGGACTTTTCCTGGTTAGACGAATATCGACAGGCCTTTGAAGATTTGAAGAAATACTTAACTTCTCCACCTCTGCTTACAAAGCCAGAGATCGAAGAAATATTATATCTCTACTTGGCCACCATGCCAGAGGCAGTTAGTTCGGTACTCATTCAAAAAAATAAAATCTGGATTCACCGACCTATCTACTATACCAGCAAGGTACTCCACGATACTGAAATCCGATACTCAAGAGTGGAGAAGATGATCTATGCTCTGATCATATCGGCACAATGGTTTCATCCATATTTTCAAGCGCACACTATCGTGGTCCTCATCGATCAACCCTTGAAGGAAATCCTGCATCATCCTGATACATCGGGATGAATGGCGAAGTGGACGGTGAAGTTAGGCGAGTTTGATATACAATACCGACCACGATCATTTATGAAGGCACAGATCTTAGCCGACTTCATTGCAGAATGCTCAATAGCCGATGATAAGTCGGAAGATGTAGACATGATAGAAGCTGCGACTCATGAGCCCGACTCTAAGTCGCCTTGGGTGCTACACATCGACAGAGCATCTAATGCTCAAGGAAGCGGAGCTGGATTCTTACTCACCAACTCAGAAGGGGTAGTCATCGAATATGCCCTCCAGTTTGACTTCAAGACTTCCAATAATCAAGTTGAGTATGAGGCTCTTCTAGCCAGTTTGAAAATGGTCAAGGAGCTCAAGATCGATAGTCTGAAAGTCTTCACCGACTCCCAACTGATCAAAGGATAAGTCAAGGGTGAATTTGAAGCTTGTGATCCGACCATGGCCAAATACCTTCAAAAGGTGAAAGATCTCATAAAGGATCTAAAATACTTTGAGATCTTCCACATATCTCGAGCCAAAAATACTCGGACTGATGCACTCTTCCAGCTGGCGACGACTGCTTATAGTTTGCTAGGTCGAACATTCATCGAATATCTTGAACAACCTAGCATCGACAAGATCGAGGAAGTGTTGCAACTGACGATTGAGCCAAGCTAGATGGACCCGATCATTCGGTATCTGACTGACGGGGCCCTCCCAGAGGATCCTGTAGAAGCGACGGCTCTGATGGACAGCCTCTCAGTATGTGATGATGGATGGTCGTCTCTACAAGAGATCATTTTTTCTTCCCCTGCTGAAGTTCTTGGGACCGACGGATGCTGATTACGAACTCAGGAAAGTGCATGAAGAAATCTGTAGGAACCACTTGGGGGGCAAGTCCTTAGCTTACAAGGTCTTGCGACAAGGTTACTACTGGTCCACTATGAAGAAGAACACGACTGAGTTGGTTCGGAGATGCGAACCATGCCAGAAGTATGCCAACATACAACATCAACCAGCCAGCCAGCTGACATCCATCATCACACTCTGGCCTTTTGCTCAGTGAAAAATTGACATACTCGATCCTTTTCTCCCGATGTCTAGCCAGAGAAAATTCATAGTGGTCGCCATCGACTATTTCACCAAGTGGATGGAAGCCGAACATTTGGCCCAGATCATCGAGCGTAAAATGGAGGACTTCATCCAGAAATCCATTATCTACAGGTTCGGGTTGCCGCATACCATCATCACCGATAATGGATGGCAATTCGACAACTAGGACTTCAGAGAATTCTGTGTGAAGTTCTATATTACACACAAGTTGACTTTAATCGGGTATCGACAGTCAAATGGAGAGGTTGAGGTGACCAACCAAATTATCCTACATGGACTAAAGACCCAACTGAATGATGCTAAGGGCCTTTGGATCGAAAAGTTATATCCGATCCTATGAGCATACAGAACGACTCTCCATATATCAATCAAAAAATCTCTATTCAACTTGGCCTATGGAACAAAGGCAACGATCCCGCTCAAGATTGGGCTACCATCAATCAGAGTTGAGCAGTACAATGAGCCGAATAATTTTGAGTGTCGAAGAGCTGACCTAGATCTACTGCCAGAACTTCAACATGAAGCTCAACTCTGCATGGCAACGTACCGATAGAAAATAGCTCAGTACTACAACGCCAAGGTCAAATTGAAGGTTTTTCGCCTAGGGGACTTGGTTCTAAGGAAAGCAAAAATTTCAAAACCCCTGGATCAAGGGAAGCTATCTCCAAACTGGGAGGGACCCTACATGATATCGGAGACCATTAGACCAGGTGCCTATCAGCTCAAAACTCTGAAAGGGTCGGCTATTCTTCGAACTTGGAATGCTGACAATCTGAAGTTGTACTATCAGTAATCCTTGTACATGCACGCTTGGAATGCAATTTCGCTTCAAAATTATAAAGTCATCAACACTTATCTTCTTATGAAATGTCGGTCCTCATTGAGGAGGTTTGAGCATCGATGTTGCAACTTGGACCTGACTTTCCATCAGAAACCAATGGCCTAACCACCGACGACATACCGATTCCTCCAAAGAATCGATCTATCAACATCAATGGGAGGCCAGTGTCAGCAACAAAGATCTCCTCTGCAAAAGCCGTGCTCCTCCATAGTCAGCTCGCGATCCAAGCAGCTGGCTAATTTGCCGACTTAGCATTAACTAAGAAAGGCAAAATGCCAAGACGACCAAGGTCAGATTGGCATCATACCGACTCGATCACGGTCAGTCGAAGGATATTCGATTTGTCACCGTTTATCAGACAACACGATGTATAAGCCCGACCTAGGTACGAACGATGG